>NW_009733562.1:88957-101956 GCF_000703405.1 Apaloderma vittatum
CAGTTCAACATGACTGTTTCAGGATAAGTACGTGCTTAAGTGTTTTGGTGGACCAGAGCTAGTTTGCTTGGCAGCTGACACGACTGAGCCCAGAAGATGTCTTTTCCGTGGCTCTGTTGAAGATGGGCAAAGGAATAATTACAGACCATTGACCTTACTGATGTGAGTCCTAGTATCTCCGCTACATTGTCTCGTGTCAGAGACACTCATGGGCACATACAGATTGTCAGGCCCATAGACAGCCAGTCCTAATAAGCTTTAAAAATGGCCAAGATACATGGCATTATGTTATGAAGCATAAAAAAATCTCACCTTCCAGCAACACCTCTGTGCTCTCTGTCTGTGTGGTAAATCACGGAAAGATAGCCCAAATATATATAATTTTCCCGAAAGAAGTTTGAACACTTAAACCCACTGAATTGTTAGTTTCCACTATGCAATTGTATAAACTTTGTTGTGCGGCACAACAGGAAAGATGGCAGAGAGCCAAGCTGCCCAGTGAAACATAGAAAACGTTCCACTGTTTTCTTACTTAAAACTGCCACAAATGCTGTTGTGACTTGAATGTTCTGTTAGCTGCACCAGCCGAGCAGTTTGAAGAATTCAGGTTACATCCAGGAGGCTGTATGTATCTGGATATAACAACACATACTACCTAAGAGTCAAAAGAGTCAGCGTACCTTTGCTGAGCAGAGATTTCCTTAACAAAGACACAAACCGTGCAGAATACAGTGCCCTGACAAAACCTGCGCTGAATCATGCTTATTCAACCACTGGGGAGAACAAACATGGAAGAGGGAATCAGGGAGGGAAATCAGTTACTTGCAAATGAGGTCACTGCCAGTGAGAAAAGACTGATTTTTTCCATCTACAGAAGATAGATGAAAATCAGCAACAATTAAAGGCTGGGGGTGTAACTTTCCCAGTGAAGACAGCGTCTCCTCACGTTGGGGAGAAACAGTTTTCTTAAATAAATTCTGAGATTAGTGTAAAACAAAACGAGTTCTAGGTTTCTTGGCTATGTTAAACCATATGTATTTTCTCCTCAGGTATTTGTCGCTTTGAAACCATATCTTTCACAAGTCCAAGTCTCTATGTGCAATCTATCTGTGTGAAATAATTACTACGGACCCTTAATCAGACTTATAAAATGGTTTCTGCTATATTATAGCAAATAAAGGCTAAGTAGTCTACCTCTGTGTCCCTGCATACTATTTGTTCTTTCTTTGTGTACCTGTAGCCATAGAGGTCTTTCAGACAAGAGGAACTGTAAATAGTTTGTTGTTGATAGGGGCTTTCAGAAGCTCTTAATTCCAGCTGGAGGCAACACTTCCGAAAAGTTGGTCAGCAGCATTTTTCACTCTGAAAAACACCTCTTCATGTGGGAAAATTTTCATTTTTCAGCTTCTTTGGTGGTCACCTGATAAACTTAATACATATCCCAGCCTTTAAGAAGTGGCACTAGCCACTTTCTCTAATGACAGGAGATATTATTGAAACAGTCATGTTGAACTATGTCTTTAAAGAAAGAGGGTGCATATTTAAGAGCCTTGTTGATTCAGCACCTAAAGAATACAGTACCTAAGGGAGTTGAAGGATTTAAAGTGGTTAATTATCATGCAAGAGAATTCCATAACTACATGAGACAATGAAAAAATACAAATGGGCACAAACAAAATAAATAAGTGATGGGAAACCTAAATGTCGAGAGGAAACAAAGTCCTAGCATTAAGTTCATCTATTGCCCATGCAATTTCTAGAGTTAATCTTTTCTGTCTTCTGAATAGCAATGATGCCACAGACCAGTAATAACGGACTCAGAGAACTGAGATTCCTTCATTTATAGTTATTTCCTGGGACATTATATGATTTGCATTGCTTCTAGTTTCTAAGTGTGGTTTTATATAACTACCAGCTCATAAGAAGCACACTGCTATTCACCTTCCTGCACATTTCACGTTGGGACAGAAGAAGAAACAAATGAAAAGAATTGCGTGCCCCACTAGCACTAAAAAGAGGAGAAAGGAATAATAAATATGTGTCCCTGAAGGAAAGAATGTCATTAAAAATAAAGATGAAAAACCAGACTAGGTTTCAAAACCACTCAAGCATACAAGGCTGCTTGTATTAAAAATGAGAAGGAACACATCTCTAGGTTTTCATACTTAGTTTTACTTTCTCTTTCAACTTTGCAAAGATTTCTCTGCTAGTAGAAATATACATTTCTAATTAAAAAAATTGCATTTAACATTAACAATGTGTCTTTTACCTATGGCCCTCAAGTTGCTTCACAGGATGTAGTTCTTATAGATGTTCATATTCAGATGAATAGGTCCATCTTACTCAAAAAAAGAGAAAGGGAAGCTGAACAACTCATATTCCAAAGTCTCTTGTGTTGAGTCTTGACTTGGAACTCATTACTACACACACATAAAGTGATGCAGGTCAAATTCCTGAAAAAATAATCACAAGTGAGAGAGTAAATACCAGTTTGTGTAGAGAGATCAGACTCAGGAAATCCAAATTCAGTTTGTTATTTTGCTGTAGGTGTTAAATTATCTTAGGCAAGGTACAGATACTCTCTGGGCTTATGGTTGTCATAAGTCTGGTAGCATTATGAGCACAATTACATTAAATATAATATAATATAATGTAATGTAATGTAATGTAATGTAATGTAATATAATATTATATAATCATATATATTTTAAGTTACTTAGGTATTGCTACAACTCTAGGAAACTTGGCTCAGTTAAAAGGACTTTAGCTATAGGGACCCTCCAACAATCCTCACTGACAACATGGTGACAAAGAAGTTAACATGCAAGGCTTTGACCCTTGGTCCTTTACTCTACATGAGGCAAGATTTCCATAATTACTTGCTCTAGACTTCTGACCCTCATTTAATCCCATATGTCGAAGGAACAATCAGCCTGATATTATTACTCCCGTCCCTCTTTACATCTAGCTTAAATCCCTGTCAATCAGCCCTACAATATCTTGGGCAAAGACCCTCTTCCCTGTTTTGGTGGCAGGAATTAAAAGGTTGCACCTCTGGTGAGTAAGAGGCAGGACAGGTGACCAACAAGAGTATTTTATTCCATATATGTCACATTCAGTACAAAACAGACATCCTAGGGGTTACGTTTTCTTCAATGGCCAGAAGACTCCATCCAATCTCCTGCCTTTAATCCTGATCCTGAGCTCCTGAATCCAGCTCCCATATCCCGCTCCCCTCTGCTGCTGAGCCTAGGGCTTCTCCAGTGCCTGCCTGCCCTGCAAAATCAGTGGGAATTGCTATCGGCGGGGAAGTTGGATTTAATATTGAATTTGTATATATTTGTATATAGTTCACTATTTTTATTACTTCCTTGTTGTTTCTATTATTGTTTCATACAAGCTGTTTTAATTTTCTTTTACAATCCATAAATCTCTCTGCCTTATTCCGCTTCCCTTCCTATTTGGGGGATGGAGAGGGGTTAGAGAGCATCTGTCATCATTCAGTGGCTGGCCTAGCCCTAACCTTCAATAGATTTAATGGTGCAGGTTTATGTGGGGCAGAAACTGGGCTCTGATACATTGCCTGTAAAATTTAAATTCCAGCTTGCATGCTCCCATTTGAGGCTAGCAGGCCTTGTGCTATGTAGGCCATCCCATTGTTAAAAAACTCGAAGTTGTGGTGGTGACAACAGCCACGGAACCACGTATTAGTAGATTGGATTTGTCTGTACTCTCCAACATCACTGTCCGTAACTGGAAGGAGAGGAAAATATAACCTTTGCCCCAGGTTCCCTTACTGACTGTCCCAGGGTGCTGAAGTCTCTTTTAACGGCTCTTGGAATATAAGTTGCAGTTCTCTCTCCACCTACATGAAAGACCACTAATGGGTAATAGTCTGAGGACCTTACCACACTAGGAATAATGTCTGTCAATAAAGAGGTCTAGGAAAAATGTCCCAAGTGACACCACCAAAATTTAGATGAGGTATGTTTATGTTAAGATGAACTTATTTATAAAACAACAAAAGAAAACACAAACCCACACATCTTTGTCCTGTTGAATCTGACTAGAAGTTTTTCACAATTCTTACATGAGTACTGAAGAAGATGAGATATGATTTTAACATTGGTTCCATCCTCTAACACAAGAGATTTGGATTTTTATTGCCACTAATATTTACATAGGCAGAGGAAGAAGAGGTAGAGTAAGAGTATCAGTGTACAAATATTTATATTCACAAGCCAAAAATCATATATTCATCTATTACACAAGGCGTTAGCTTCCACTGTATTTCATTGCCTAAACAGTTAGAAGTTGAGATCAGACTTCCTGTAAGATTGAAAGAATTCATGTAATTTGTCTATATTTACCGTACTAGAAACGCAGATAAAAGTTTGCAATGCTATGAGACTGTAAAGGGAAAAGAAAATCAGAGAAAGGTCATTGGAGGCCAGCAAGCGAGAGACTGAAGACAGCCTGCAGAACAAGAAGTTCATTTAAACACAGTAATTTGAAAACAGGCACAACAGGAGATGATGTATATTATCTTTTATTTGCTGAATCTTTTTGCTTTTACTACTGCCAATTCCACCCCTGCAGTTTAGACCTGGCAGCTAAATCTCTGTTGCTTTCCAGCAGCTTTCAGAAAACCGATAAGGATCCAAGCTAGCAAAGAAATAGGCTAAAGTACTCTCACTTTCTCTCTCTCTCTCTGTGTTCAAGTACAGTGAGTGAATCTTTCTTTACAGCATCATCTAGAGGCTTGGGAACTCTTGGCAGCAGAAATCTTACACTGCCCTAGAAACGTCTGAGATTATGACTACCATAAACTTCTTGTTAAGGCTTTCCTAAGTTATTATATACTTTTCCATGGTATTGTGTGTATCTTGGCAATTTATGAGAGTTTGTGCTCAGGCCCTACGTAAGACTCCAGAGTGGTTTAGATCCTACAGAGATAAAAAGGAGGAAACCCCTGTAGCTATTACCTAGGTGGCACAATCATTTTACAGAGAAAAAGCCATCATATTGCACAGGAGAAAATACACATACACACACAAATAAAAGATTTTAAAACTCTATACACATACAGACTATTGTGTTGCTGTGCATTTGTTGGCAGACTTTATTTTTCATATAAATAAATATCTATTGAGCCCAAATGTTCTCAACCTATTTAGAAATATTTTCCTCACATCCTTACTTACAAGCAGCTGCAGCATTCTATGTGGACTACAAAACCAGTCTTTTCAAGCTGTCGGTGTATGTGCTTGAATCCAGTTATTTTTGTGCTTTATTGCCTGTGCTTTTGAGTCTTAAAAATAAATCAGCAATTCATTTTGTACATCTTTACACCTTAGAAAATAGGTGAAATTCTATAATAAGGAGACAGAATTGGAAATCATACACGGTGTTACGTGTACTGTGTAAGTGACTGACTTCAATGGGATTGCTATGAAGTGTCCTGACCTTAAAAATAATTAAACTTTAAGCTTGCATCCTACTGCCTATCAGTGCAACGCTGCAAAGCAAAACCTTGCTTAGAGCTCTTTTGTCTCTTTTTTCCTTACCCAGTGGTAAGTTTCATCTTTCCAAGGCAAAGTCCAAAACGAGATTCAGCTTTCATCCTCTCACCAGCGTTTCTTGATGGTGCCTCACAGTGAAAGTTTTCTTACCTAATTAATTCTGGTGTCAGACTCTGGCTGATGGATGGCCATGAGCTCTGCTTGCTGCTTTTCCTTCAAGAACTTCTTCCTATACTCTTACAGTCTGATACCTTCCTTACCAGCAAGGATATGTCTAAGACTTTCTATTCAAATGCTACCCTTTCTTGTTGAGGTAGCTTTTTTACAGGTAGCTTTTCAGCCCCTGCGGTGAAAGACTCCTAGACTTCTATCTCTCTTCTTGGTTTCTCCAGCACAAAGTAAAAGAAGTTTTTCAGAATGCCTTTGCAATCACTACTCACACTTTTGCTGTCCTTGAAAAGGAAGTCTCAGAATTCCTCTTTCCCAAGCACAGTCCTCTGTATGCATTTACCCTGAAAAAAACCCTCTTTATTTTCTCTTTTTACTAATTTTGCAAGGTATCTTTATATAGTCCAAGTATATAAACTGATTCTTTTGGTAGAATAAAGGGACAGGACTCTCATTCCCTGAACTACAGATCCGATCAGTTATTTGTGTCAGAGAAGACCTGCAATTGGAGATGATCAATCATTTCTCAAGTTTAATTCAGTAAGACAGAAAGGTTCTCTAAACAACAAAGCTCAAGCTGTTCTCTCACACAGAAGAGGCTAGACAAGAAATATCTGTTATTTACTACACCTAAAAATAAAAATCTTAAAAGGCTCTCTGCCTGACCCAAAAGGCACAAACAGTGTAGCTCTTTTAATCAGAGTATGTAAAAATTTCTTCATATTCAAGGCGTCAAAACATGATCCCATTAATAGTAAAATTTCCAGAAGCTGTAATGAGAGAGTGAGCTTTGTTTTTTGTTTGGGGTTTTGGGTTTTTTTTTAGCGTTGCTGGAATGGGCATCCAATCAACTTCAAAACAAAATTTAATTCAAAGACTAATTCTGAAAGCATATTGATATAAAGGAACCAATGCAAACACCTATTGAAGTCTGTAGGAGCCTCTCAGTTGCATAATTTTAAAAGACCACGACTTGATGTGAATTCATTACAGGCTTTGGTCTTAACTTAGGACAAATTTAATGAAATAATGGAAGAATAATGTAATGTCATAGTTATAGAGACCTAGAATCTGAATGACACTTAAATTTGGCCCAAATCTTTCTGTGCTAATATAATCATAATCCAAACCCCCCATGAATATTATACTGATATCAGTCTAGGGGAAAAATTACATAAGGTTATAGAGGTATAACCAAAGCATTAAAAATTTAATTTCATCAAAATTTAAAAGACTGATTTCACTTGATTCATTGGAATGTAAAAGATTCAAAACATTTTGTTTTGATGTTTGCTATGATAGAAAGTGTAAAGTAAAACAGTAATGCCTGCAGAATAAGTTTTCCTAACCTCATACTGTAAAAGTCCACTGGGCAGATGTACATTGATCAGTTACCTTGCTTCAGTGTGGAGGAGTAAGTAAAGATAGCAATAATAGGCAACTATTGAACCATTTCACATTTTCTTGTGCTATAAATTTCTTAAGTAAATCACAAATTTTTGCTGCATTGTAATGGCTATAAATCTCAGAAAACCATTTTGTGAATGGGTCAGTGCATTAGTTCTGCAAGCTCAGTTAGCTACACTACCACCAGGCTGTGCAAATCTACAATAAAAATAAAACAGCTCTAGCCCTTTAGATAAAAAGTTACTGTAAATATTAAGTGTTGTTGTAAACAGAACCAATTTCAGGATATGTCATCTAATTTTTGAAGCCTCATTTAAGAGTTAATTCTTAAAGGACATTGGCATGATTTCTTGCTACAGAACACTAATACCTCAGGAGAAAGCATTTAAAATGTATACTGAAGGATCATAAATTACTGAGGGATAATAAATTACAGCTTTGTTCACACTCTGATGGCATTCCAATTTATTTAATTTCTCATTTTGTTTCTCAAACCGTTATTTCTTTTGAAAAATAAAGTGGTCAAACTTGGAAACTAACAGATACTCCAGTGAACAAACATAGCACTTTAAATGGGATACTTATAAAACAAACTTAAATCCAATTGAGTTTTAAAAAGACAATTTTGATTAAGAGATAACTTTTTCAAATTCGTACTTCACGTTTGAATACAAGAAAATAAGGTGAAATAAAACATGAAAAGAAAATTCTTTCCTTCCCCCATTCCCCTGCCCCCAGTGATTCCACAGCCCCAGGACACATTGCCTTTGTGGAAACCTCTTAGGGAAGCAGCAGTATCTCTTAATGAGACAGATGAAGAAGCTGGTTCTGGTTCTGGGTAGGCTCAAAGCAGAGGAATTAATTTATACTCACAGAGACAGAGTTTACCTGATGTGTTACCTGATCTAGTCGACAGGTGGTGTCCCTGGTGGCAGGGAGGCTGGATTAAAATGATCTCTAAGGTCCCTTCCAGTTTAGGCCATTCTATGATTACGGTATAATCCCAATTATAAAGTTATGAATGTCCAGTCAATAAGTTTACTAAAAACAAGGAAAGTCAGCCTGTTAGATTTGCTGGATTTACTCATGAACATAAAGTCAGCATATGCATATTTATCCTCAGGTAAATTTGAGACTTATATGAAGAAATAAGTATACTTTTCGTCAAGTCCAACCCTGTTAAAGGGCTAATTAAGCAAACCCTCATTGTGTAGCATTAATATTTACCTGTAGGCAGAGGTGCAAGAAGATGCCAGACAAATCGGAAAGTGCTGCTTTGTGGTCTGTGACAGCTTTGGTCCAGCTGTGACATAGCCTTGCTAGCATAAAGGGACATTTAGCAGGAAGAATGACTCTTGCAACAATACATTTTCCAGACACTGACTAGCTCCCATCCAGCCAACTCTTATGGGAGCTCTGAGCCTGTTTTGACATGCCCTTTGCCAGTTTTACAGACTTGTTAGTACTGCTTACCTATCATCTAAATCTTTGTACCATGCGCATCACTGAAGCGGCCAAACACATTCCATTGCTATGGACAACTCTTCTGTGGCATTTGTGGTTCTTATTCATTTATTGGTACAAGCTGTGTGTTATTTAAACAGTTCTGCCTCAGACCTTCAAAACTTGCATGTACAACGCTTTAAGCCATGTTACTGGCGAAGAGCTGGTAAGATTTTGTTCCCTTCTCTGTACTTCTCTCATGATTAATAGCGATAGCTGAAACGAAGTGGCATAAGGCCAAAGAATCAAAGGGCATGGCAATAACAGTTCTGTTTCCCTGCAATTCACAAATTATTTTGTTATCTTTTGACATTGCAGTCAGGGTGCAAATCTAGTACTATATCAGCTGCCTGGGTTACAGATAGTCAGGTAAGTTTGATCTGATTCAGTAACATCCACTCTCCAAAAAACTTCTCCTAGTTCTAAGAGTAGACAGACCACTGGAAAATTTGATATTTTGTCTTCAAAGACTATGTCAATGTACTTGACTGCAAAGAAATAATTTCTGTACAAGCCTTGCAGTCTGCTCCGTTTTAAAGATCTGAATGCTCATGTTTTGCATCCGTTAAAAGATGGAATGCATTTTTCTACCTACTTTGTAAGCTGACTGTCAATGTACTTCAAAAAAAGACAAGTGGAAAAATATATTTCATGATGGTTTTAAATTACCTTCTTATGGGCTTGCTGAGATTGACAGCTCTGCAGAAAATGAAAGATTCTTCATTTGAAATTAAATAGAATAACTTGGAATATCTGAAACTGTCAGGAGGCTTTTTGAAAAGATGTCCTTATGCACGTAACTTCAAGTCCATCTGTTGTTTTAATTTGTGTCTCTAATAATTCCCTGGAGTTTCACTTGGTTTGAATGCTAGAATAAATAAAAAGGAATCAAACCATGCATTCTTTAAACAAGATTTATAAAAAAATACAGTTATGTGCATTAACTCTTGCCTGTGCCAGCCTCATTTCAAGTCTCACTGTTTTCATTAACATTTACTGAGTGCCTATTTAAAGTAAATATATTCATTCCAAGAGTTCCTCTGCCTTAAACAGAACTTTATGCAGTTTAGAACTTAGACATAATTGAAGTATGTAGCTTAGTTAAGACAGATAGCTGTATTAACCATATCATCTATTTGTACTTCCAGATGTTCTTAAATTGCCAAATTTTCACTAAACATGTATTTCAAGTTTCTAAATGATTGACAACAGGAATATTATGTTACTAGTTCTGAAAAAAAAAATTTAAAAGCAATTTGTTTACCTGATTTCAAGTCACTTGTCTTACTTTGATAAATCAAAAATAACACCCTGAGTATTAAAAATTTTGCTAGCACCAATGCATGATTCATCTTGCTGTGTACAAATTAGTGGAATGTGAAATCTGCAACATTTTTTCCAAGTCTTAGAACGTATTAGTAACTAAAACCCAGTGCTAGAAACACTCAGGATACAGGCCACTTAGGTACTGATTCAAAGCAAATAACTCTGGTCTTCAATCATATTTAAATACCAATTAAAAGGATTTAATGTACACTAAAGAGCATATCCCTCTCCAGATTTTTTCAGGTTCATGAGCTCCATGAGTTCAGAAATTGCCTTCCTCTGACTTCTGTGGAGGCCATGAACAAACCAATTCTCCAGTCTCCACCTGTGCTTACTAAAGAGCTCTCCTCTCTGCAGTACTCACGGCAGGCTACCTTGACTACCCTGTTCAGTAGCAAAAGCCATGCCCTACTGCCTGAAACCATTTTACCTAGCCTAGAACTTTTTATCCCAAAGAGGAAAGAGACAGATCAGCTGATGCACGAGCAGTGCTGCTAATGTCTCACAGGACTAAGGCAAAGAGCGGTCACAGAAGCTGCCTATGACCCTGTGGATAAGAGCTTATTTTGCAGCTATTTGGAAAGGAAATCCTAGAAAGTATCCTGATATAAAACGCAAGCCAGGGAGAGTTTATAATTTCTGCATTATCTATTTTTCCAAAACTCATCTGGCAGTGCATATAGTCATGTTTGACTTCTGACTCCCTTCTGCTGAAGCTTTCTAGTGAAGTTTTCAATGCCATTATGACAAAACCACATTATTTCACATTGTTTTTACAGTATATTAACAACTTAAGCACCTCACTCTCCAAATGCATCACTCATAACTGCATTAGTTTTTCCATCCAGTATCACCATATTCCACTGACTCTGTGTAAATCAGAAACTTATAAATGGATAATGTCTCTCTCCCAAACTCCACGAGGCAAAACTGTTATAAAAAAATGTGAACAGTGAAGTATATCAAAGCGGCAGGCAGTACAGCATGGCATGCTTACTCCTGCAGAGACGCCAGAGTGAAGTCAAGCTAGATTTCTGCTTTGAAAGGTACAGACACTCTAAACTCTGTCAAGTGTCACAAAAAACTGCATACCGATATTCAAACACAAAATTTCTTCCCTTCCTCCCCTACCAGCCCTTCATCACCTGTGGAGCTGCTCCATTTGCAGCTATCAAAAGAATGAGGCTTTTAAATGATACCTGAAGTAGCATATTCCACATCACTGGGGCTTAAGCACATATAGAAAGAATTAACGCTCAGTGGTGCAAGGGCAAGAGGACATGAATTGGGACTGTCACCAGTATGGCTGCTTTATGTTGTCAGAGAAAATAAAAGAGGTTTCCATTATTCCTGAGGCTAATATATAGGTGGGAAGGACAATAAGAAAAGCTCAAATAGTGAGGGGAAAAAAAAAATCATTATTCTTCCATTACAAGGGTCAACTCAACTGTAACCTGTATGAAGTTTCACTTTTTTCTGAAAAAAAGCATAAGTTGCTCCTTGCCAGGGAGAAAAACTTCAGGGAGTATAAGAAAGGAAAGTTGTATGCAAGTTCTATATTTTCCCTTCTTCCTTTTGAAGCTGCACGCTTTTTTGGTGCCTCTTACGGGTTGCTGTGACTAATGCCATGGTCAAGTATGCAAAGTTCTTCAAAGACCTAAAGCCAGCATGGATACTGTTAGAAACACATATATCTCTCCCTCTCTGGTAGGGTCTCTGGGGCTATGCTACATTCTGCACATCCCTAAGGCAAATGCACACTCAGATTTTAACAGAGGCAACATATTAATTTTAAAAATCACTGAAGTGCCCCTGACTAGGGGGGAGCCCGGCCTAATCATTAAAACTCATTGCCTCAGGGAGGGCTGAAGACTCTAATTCCCACTATTTCTGTATTAAGTCTTTTAAAAAATATAAGCCGTAGTCAAAAGCAAACCAAATATCTAAGTCACTTGAATATTCTCCCAGAGATGCAAAAATCCCTGCAGCAAGAAATATCCATTAGTTGTTAGTTATGTTGCTATTAACCATGAGAATAACCTCTGAATAAGCAGTAGGTGGCAGACAGTTCAGACAGAAAAGACAAAAGCTTGCTATACATAGCCTCTACCAAGTAAAAATCTTCAGCATGGTGCACGGACATAAATGCCACCTAATTCCCCTATTAAAAATGTTTCTCTTCTGTTTCATTGGCTTCATTCATCACAAAGGTTTTGCCAGGCTTTCATGTTCTTCTGGGACAAATTCCAGGGCGCTGTCAGCTGCTGTGCTGCTGGAAACTCAGCAGACCAGCAAGTTATGCTGCATCATGCACAGAGAATACTTAAAGGGAGTTGAAGACCAAATAAATTTTGCAAATATCATCACTGGGTTTAAATTACATGCTTGGTGAATTTGGCTCTTTTAGTTAGATTTAAAGAGGATTTTTTTCCCCTTTCTTCTTCCTTAAGGACTCATAGAGAAGGCTGAAGTACTCGATAACTTTGTTTCAGTCTCCACTGATAACCACTTGAGCCACATCACCCAAGTCACAGAGGGCATTGACTGGGAGAGTGAAGAACCACCCAGGGTAGGAGCAGATCAGGTCCAGGAACAACTAGAGAACCTGAAGATGCACAAGTCCATGGGACCTAACGAGATACTCCTCAGGTCCTGAAAGAACCGGCAGCTGAAGTTGCTAGGCCACTTGCCATCATATTTGAGAAGTCATGGCAGTCTGGTGAGGCCATCACAGGTTGGAAAAGGGGAAATATAACCCCAATTTTTTAAAAAAAGGGTAGTCAAGAAACCCCAGGGATCTACAGACCAGTCAGCCTCACCTCTGTGCCAGGTAAAATTGTGGAACAGATCCTCCTGGTAGCTGTACTAAGGCACACGAAAAATAACAAGGTGATTGGTGACAGCCAACATGGCTGCACTAAGGGCAAATCATGCCTGACTAGTTTGGTGGCCCTCTATGACAAAGTTGCAGCTCTGGCTGATATGGGAAAAGCAACTGACATCATCTACCTGGACTTGTGCGAGGCATTTAACACTGCCCCACATGACATCCTTGTCTCTAGGGTGGATAAAG
>NW_009733563.1:0-6078 GCF_000703405.1 Apaloderma vittatum
CTTTTTCCCTATGAAGGTGACAGAGCACTGGCACAAGGCTACCCAGGGACGTTGTGGAATCTCCTTCTCTAGAAACATTCAGAACCCGCCTGGATGCGTTCCTGTGTGACCTGTAGGTGATCCTGCTCTAGCAGGGGATTGGATTAGGTAGGTGATCTTCTGAGGTCCATTCCAACCTCTAACATGCTGGGATTCTGAGTTCAGGCCGTGGGGTAGACCTGAAAAAAGAAAGTGATTTTTCTCTGGAAAGGTATGTTTTTTATGTATTTTGGCAAACTCTAGAGTTTGCTCACAGGAGGCTGATGCCAGGCAGGAGGTGCTTGGCCAGGAGTGGCCTTAGAGAGTTTCTAGAGCTTTCTGGATTGGTGGAGAAACCCCTGAGCTTTCTGCCTAGCCTCTTCCTTGCATTTCTTCACCGCTTCTGGCTTCTCTGTGTCTCCCTCATTTCTAGAGCTCTTTTTGATCCTGTTCTGGTACTTTGAGCCCTCTTGACTCTGACTCATTTCAGTTACAAGCCTAGCAGCTGGTCCCAGTCCATTACCTGTAGTTCTGTGTTCTTTGATACTAATTCCCTTTATCAAAGCATCCATGGTGACAGTCTCATAAGCCCTGTGCTGACAGCATTCTTTTTTTTTTTTTCCTACACTTTTTTTTTTAAAAGAATGAGTTGGGACATGTATGGTGTTGCTGGAGTTTCAAAGGTGGGTTCTAGAGCCTAGATGCTTAAACTTACACAAGGTCATGGTTAGGCTCATTATAATTGATATGTTTGGTATTCAAAGTGGTTTCAAATGGAGGTAACTGAAGAGCAGGAAAGAAAATATTTTAAGGTAGGCAGTTAGTACGCCGTTACCTTGCTTATTTTTGTTTTCTGTAAAATGAAGCAGTCGTGCTGCCTGCCCTCAACAGAGACCTGGGAGCGTAGGGGAGAGGTGACTGGGAAGCCGTGGAGGAAAGGGCTGGAACTTGGCTTTCTCTGCTTGCAGAGATGCTCTCTGCTTCTCACAAGTTTCTCAGATCTGATTCATATCCTCCTCCCTTTAAATCTGCCTGGTAGAGACAGAGGCTTGATTTCCATGCAAAACCATGGGCACCCCTATCAGAAAGGCAAACTCGTGACTAAGAGTTTAATTCCGTGCCTGTTGTGTGTGAGTCTTTTATTTCCCCCCCTGCTCTGTGTGGAACACCAGAACACCAGACACTTCTAGAAGGGAAGAGAGGTTGGTGATCAAAGCTAGCCTAATGGCCCTGCTCTTTGTGGTGGGATTTGACAAAGAAAATATTTAACAGCAGTGGCCTTAGGGATGGGTAATCCAGATTTTGTTGTGTTACCTGTCAAAACTCTGCTGACAAGTTACAGAATTGGTGGCAGGGAAGATGCTGGTTGACTTGGTGGTCCTGCTCAGGAGATGAGGCAGCTGGGCTTCCCTCTGAGCGACATGTCCCTAGTTCCCATCTGGTGGTCCATGATGTTCAGGTGCATCTTAGCCTGGTGGCTCTTTGTGCTGCTTCTCCTGCCCCATGGGATAACCCTTGGCCCCCAGAGCTGGCTGCTTGTCCTCCCTGCTGCAGCTCCCCATCCCCTGTTCCAGCAGATTCCATGGAGCTGCTCGGCAGTGGTTAAGTAACGAATGGCTGGGAAGTGTGATGCATCTATTACTCAGTTTATTACTCTGATGACTCGAGTAGCTGGGTTTAGGCCAAATGCACGTCCTCGTGATCTGTGAGAAGGAGGAAGTACAAGTTTCCAGCTCCCCACTGCACTGAATGTGCTCTTCTCTGCTCTTTTGGGTGTTAGCTTTTCTAAGCTCTGTGTGACCAAACTAGGACAACAATAACAAAGGTGTTTTTGTAAAAAACCAGAAGTTACTAGTGAGGCGTGAAGCTGTTTTTCCCAGGGTTTGGGAAGAATGGTGATTTAGCTCCAAAGTATGAATCAGTGTTTGCTTGGCATCTCTCGGGGTGATTTGCAAGTCCTGATAGCCTGCCAGGGAAAAAAAAAATTCTTCAGAAAATACACAAAAGATGCAATTAATTTTAGGTGCATGTGAGTTAAAGGAAAGAGAGAAGTTTCTTTGGGAAGTGATCTCAGCTATGCACAGCTGGCTGATGTTTCCACCAGCCAGGAACAGTGAGCAGGACAGAAGGGATCCAGGCCAGAGTCTGCATAGACTGTGAGAAATGCTTTTTCTCTTAACTTTTTGACCTGGTGTTTCTCTAGAGATGGTGATGTCTCCAACGTCCTGGTTAGTGTACAGACTGTTAATTGCTTTCCATTTCCATGGGAATCCCATGCCCAGTGGAAATGTGCCTGTGACTAATGTTTTCCCAGCATGTAGTAAACCCAGTGATGTCCACAAACTTGACTTCCATGGAAATAATAATAATGAGCTGAGAATAATGATCCTTCCACCTACTTGATGAGGCAGCAGCTCCCAACCAGTCACCTCTATGTTGGGAAACCACTTGTGCATGGTTAGTACTGCTGTTGGCATTTTCAGCTTGTAAAAGTGTGATCTGAAGGGAAAATGTGATCCTGGGAGTGAAGGTGGACAGTAATCACTGAAATATAAGTGGGTTAAAAGGAAAAAAAAATCCTGTGGCAGTTTGTCACTGCACAGTACGGATGGCTGTGAGCGCTGTGGTTTGTAACTTCATGGTGCACACACGTCCTGGCACCTTCTTGTTTCTCCCACGAGCGAAGCCGTGGCCTGGCTGGTGGCTGCTTTCTTGTGGGATGCCTTGCACCCCTGGGGATGCCACAGCCCCAGGAACCCTTCACCCAGCCCTGCTGTGGGGCATCCTCCCTCCCCTCTGTGCCTCACCTTGGTTTAGGGCACTTGGGAAGAAGCTGGGAGCTAGGACTCGGTGGGGATCTCCGTAGGCTTGAGGGCAGCTGCCTTACAACAGGTTCACCCAGAGTTACTGTCGATAGCTGAGAGAGCTTTCCAGAGCACTTAGCTCCAATGTCTCAAGCGTTTCGGTGACTGAAGTGTCGCAGCAAGTGAAGCTTTGCCACTTTAACCCACTGTCTGTCTCACTGAGAAGTGAGTATCCGTAAGTCCAGGCACCAGATGGTCAAGTCTTTCATGCAGCTAAGGAGGAGAGAGTGACACTTCTGACATCTCGTTAAATAAACACCCATGTCACTTCATCTCAGATAGGAATACACACTGCAGTGCAGATGATGAAATAGAGTACTTCATACTTAGAAGTCTGTCTCTTGAATCAAAATGTCCAAGACTTGTGCATGTAGCTGCCAGTTTTTGGCTTTACTTGCTCAGTAGGTCTCTGATACTTCGTTTTTGGAATAATCATTTGTTCTCTGAAGACCTCCTGCCTACCTTCTTGGGGCAAAGCTGTTTTAATCTCCTTTCCTAAAACTTTTGATGCTGAAGGGGAGGGGTGTGTGAATAACGCCCCTCAGAGCCACTGCCGCTGCTTGCGCTGCCATGTTCATCTGCCTCTGAGGAAGGGGAGGATAACCCGTTTCCTTTTAGCACATGGAGGAGAAAATACTCCCGTTCTCAGTCTGTTTTCTGAGACACAGAAATGGGTAGTTTGTCCATTTAGGATGTCAGTGGAGGTGCTGACCCTGTGGAGCTCTTGGGGGTGATGGGCTTTGCAGCACACAGGCATTTAGAGGCAGTTGGGGCCATCCCTGCTGCCCATTTGGAGGTGATCTGTGAGTGCTCCAAGGGGCAAAAGATTCAACCAGTCACTGCTTCAGGGGTGAGGGTGTCTTAGGTTAAGATAAGGAGAGTCTTCCTGGTGTCAGCATCATTTTTCCTTCTTTCTTTCCTTCCCCCTCAAGGTGCAAATAGATATCTCTTGGGAGGAGTGTGACCTCAGATTGGTTTAGTGTCTTCCATTGTGTTGGAGGAAACAGCGTTTGGGGACAGGCTGGGTCGAGGAGTTTCTTCCCATCCTCTCCTCATGTTCCCTGTCTCGGAGAGGTCTGGCTGGGATCCAACCCTTTTAGCAGATTGCAAAATGATTTGTTTGATTCCTGCACCAAGAAAACATCCTCTGAGCTGTAATTCCGGCTTGCTGTGACGATGAGAGTGAGCTGGGTGGGGTGAGAAGGGGCATGCCAGAAAGCTTTAATCGTGGTGCTGTAGAGATTTGAATTATTTTCTTGCAGATCCTCACCTTGGCTTTGCTTAAGAGGTGGTGAAAACTTGCTGTGCTCCTGCTGTGATGCACTGGGTAGCTGTGGTCTGGGCTGGAGAACGTGTGCCTCCCTTTAAAGGTGAGCATCTCTGTGCTTTGGCCTGCAGCAAACCTGGGCACTGAGTATCTCAGCATCTGGGTTGCTTCTGTAGATTGGGTGGCTCTAGCAGGCTCGAGATGGAGAGCTTAGGTGTGCTAGGCACCACTGGGGACCTGGCCATCTCACCACCTGACTATCCAAGTCCTTGAGATCATCCAGCATCCTCTTTGTAGTCCTGTTTGAGCAGATCCAGATGTTTCTCCAGTGGTAGGGATGCAATTTTTACACCCTACCTCTGCAAATCACGCCCAGGATATTTATGTACTAAGCTACGTGGCTGCTATCTGGGCTCCTCTTGAAAAGCCAGGTGACGGGTGCTGATGGAGAACTGTTGTCTTTGATGTGGATCCTTGGCCAAGCACCTTGCTCCTTAGGTAAGGTGATGTTAATGTTCATCTTGGGAAATAAGTGCAACTTCCTGTTTTTCACACTTTATAACCCTGGTTTCACAGTCCCTCGGCGTCTCGGTAAATAAACTTGCCAGTCATCAGTTTCTACCCAGTAAATTCATAATCGGAGAGGGGCTGGAGCAGTGGGACCGGCAGCCAAGCCCGGGGTTGGACTTTCCCCCGCAGGGGTGTGCTCGGCAGAGGCGCGGTGGTTGGGTGCCCCAGAGGCAGGGCTGCAGGCAGCTCCCGCTGCCTGGCTGGCATCCAGCCCTGGCTCATGTCCCGCTCTGCCTCGCGTCATCGTCCCCCCCAGGTTATGTAAGAGCCCTCGTACCGGTGTGCTCAGCTCTCTGCTGCGATTGCTTTCGTAACTAGGTCAGCGAGGCTGTGGAGGTGCTTTGCCCTCTGTTTTGCCGGCACCCCAGGTCTCGCTGGCACAGAGGCTTTGCTCAGCTCTCACTGGGCTTGACAGGGGTAGGGGGAGCCTGAGATTTGGGAAGCTGCTGGTGCTGGTAGACACACCAAATCAGAGGCTCCCTTTTGGGCACCCAGTGGGGTTTTGGGCTTCGTGCACTTTCTGTGGCCACCCCCCGGTGCCACGTTGCGCGTAGTTGAACAACACTTGGCCTTGCTGCCCTGGCCTGGGCAGCTGAACTGGCAAAGCTCGAGGTTTTTGCTAATGCCCAGCCATGAAGGCAAAGGCTGGCAGCTGGTGGCTTCCCAACGGGCCAGCTGGGCCATATGCTCGCGCCAGCTCTGTGCCAGAGGGGTTACCCTGCCGAGGTCGTGCAAACAACCTCTGGCGAATGCCACCGAGGTTCTGCCTCGAAAAAATTTTGCGCCCTGCGAGAAGGTTCTACGTTATTCAATAGCAAATTTCTCTGTGAGTTTTGCTTACTTGTAGTGCATCAAACGTAGATTTAATTATGAATAGATTTTTGTCATTCCAGGGCAACTTTTCCCTCTGCAGGTACATGCTGGAGTTTGTGTGGAATAGCTGAAGTTTTCCTCAGAGAGCAGCCGAGCTTTCCGAACTCATTATGTTCTTGTTTCTGTCTTTGTAAGAAGTTTATGTTTTTTTCTTCTGTATCATAGAGTTATTAGGGGATTGATGTGGGCTCTCAGTAATAGACTTTCAGTAGCTTTAAGTCCAGGAGACAGTTTACAGAGAAAGGCACAGGCGGACGCTGATCCCTGTGACTCAAAAGTGTTGCTCTGCCTGCTATGCCTGGCTTCAGGGTAAATACTGAATCCCTGCATTCCTGTACATCAGTTTCTCCTGGCTTCACTTCAGCCTCTTTGTTTCGGTGCTTTACCACCCTGGGGTTTGGTGTCTCGCCACAGGTCACACCTCAACTTCAGAGCTGATGCCATCTCCTGCTCCTGTGTCTCGGTTTAGAAGACAGGGGAAAACCT
>NW_009733564.1:0-3788 GCF_000703405.1 Apaloderma vittatum
CCCTTGTTGTATTTCATAAAATTTCTCCCTGACCAAGGCTCCAGCCTCTCTATGTCTCTTTCAATGGCAGCACAGCCTTCTGGTGTGTCAGCCACTCCTTCCAGTTTTGTGTTGTCAGCAAACTTGCTGACAGTGCTCTCTAATCCTTCGTCCAGGTCATTGATGAATATACTGAAAAGCACTGGCCCCAGCACTGACCCCTGAGGGACCCCACTAGACACAGGCTGCCAGATAGACTCTGCCCCATTGACTACAACTCTCTGACTTCTTCCCTTCAACCAATTAGTGACCCACCTCACTAGTCAGTCATCCAGACCACACTTCCTCAGTTTACCTATGAGGATGCTGTGGGAGACTATGTCAAATGGTTTACTGAAATCAAGATTTTTTGACAGATTCAGGCAAAAACCTTATCTCTGATCTTCTGCACCCACAAAGCATTGGCTCACTAAGGTATTTGGAGCTCGCTTCTCATGGCTTCTTGTGCTGGTGCATTTCTGCATTATCCTTGATGACTTCCTTAATTATTCTCCAAGGTCTCACCTCTAAATTGGCATAGAAATTCTGTCTGTGAACTGAGAAATTTTCCCAGTCCATGAGCGTTTCCCATCAGCTCTCATCCCAGGCTCCTCTCTGCTTCATCACTCTCCTCTGTCCATCTCTGCAGGTGCTGACATACACCTTCTGGGGAGAAATCTTTCCTCAAGTGACCTTATAAAGGAATAAAAAATCCTATGGTGCTGTAACTGCTGCTCCTTTTTCCCAGTCACACCCACTATCCAGGCATTTATTTTAATTCACACGAACAGTAATGAGAGGCCATAACCATTTATGAGTCCTGTTATACCAGATCCTGTGGGAGAGGATCCCAACCCTCAGAGTGCTCGTGAGCAGAGGCTAAACAGCTTCACTTATGAATTGAACATCTAAGTTTTGTGCAAGCATGATGATGGGCAACCTCATCCCCGCTGCAGAAAAATACTGACTGCCAAAGTGGAGTCAGTTGCAGGTGGAAAGTATAAAACTGGCCTCCTTGCAGCAAAACTGCACATGCCATGTCTCTGCTTAGCTTTGTGCAGAAAGAGAGGAAGAAAGCTGACAGAATAACTGTCCCAGTGGTCTGTTTTCCCTAGTGGCAAGTGATAGGACAAGGGGAAATGGCCTGAAGTTGCACCAGGGGAGGTTCAGGTTGGATATTAGGAAGAATTTCTTTACTGAAAGGATTGTCAAGCATTGGAACAGGCTGCCCAGGGAGGTGGTTGAGTCACCATCCCTGGAAGTGTTTAAGAGACAGGTAGATGTTGTGCCGAGGGACATGGTTTAGTGGTCTTGATAGGGCTAGGACAAAGGTTGGACTCGATGATCTTGAAGGTCTCATCCAACTAAAACTGTTCTATCATTCTATGATTCTAAGGTGAAGCCCAAGGAAACGCAGCAGAGAGAGGTTAAGGAAAGACAGGTCGGTCAGGAAAAATATATTTTCTTCCTTTCACACATCTTGGCAATCAGGGTCTTTACAGTTTTTATTTAAATGGCACCTTGTTTGAGATATTTTTAATATATTTATTAAGAAAAACAAACACCTTAGGAGTCTTGACACCTTAGGGGTTTTTCATCAGACAGCACAGAGTGAATGAGAACATTTTGTTGTGCTCTTCCTGCTTCCTTTCTTTGCAAGTAGCAATGAAGTGACTTCCCAGGCTCATGTAGGACGCTTGTGTCCAATCCAGGAGTTCCTGAGGTTTCACCTAGGGTTTTATCCAGATCCTTCCTTTTTCTTGCAAATGAGCCACAAGTGATGTGTGCATAAAACGCTAAATGCAAAAAAAAAAAATAAAAATTGACTGCTGAGATGAGTGCATCCCTTTCAGGCATAAGAAATATAGTCCAAAGCTGATTCTGCATTTCTGAAGTCTCAGATTTGCTATTATATCATACACTTATCCACTCAGAAAAGTCTGTTACAGTTTTTTCATTTCTATTCTTGCCCCAAGGCTGCAAAGATAAACTTTAGCATTGCAAGAGAAAACTTGAGTAGTTCCTGGATAGCATTTCAGCAGAAGGAAGTGGGAGCTCACACAGCACTGCACCTCTCCCAGCAATATTAGAGGTTTTTAGAAAGACAAATAGCAAACTCCTCTATTAACTAAGTGATAAACACATAAATTGAAGTTCAGGGCTTTTTTTTTGCCAGCTTGCTAGAACCCGTGAACTATTTTTCTCACTCTGGATTCAGCTGTAACACACTGCCAAGGCAAAGCAGGTTTCCCTCATCCATACTGATTGTCATAGAGACACCATGCCTTCGTTATCCAGATACTTGCTATGCTTACCAATTCCAGCACTAGGTGCTGGGAGATGATTGGGATATACTTTGGATTCCCTAAGCTATATTGCACAGGTGGAAGTGCCCAATATATCATTGTGAGACAATTTGTCTTCCATTACTGACTTCAAATATGTGAGTTAATTTTGCCTAACTCTGCTCCCAGACTTGTCAGCCCTGGTTGTTGGTATGCTGAGCTGATGTGCTCTTAGGGTGGTAGCTGAGGCAGCACAATTTTAGGGATCTACTCCTGGTTACTGAGGATGTCAACCAGTAACGCACATATCCAAGTGCATCCCAAGATGTCTGGAATTCAGATATTCCTGTTTGAGTAGGCAAAATCCTAGGGTTTGCCATATTCATGTCATGTATCGATGATGAGAATCATGTTCTGGCCATGTTCCTGAGCTCAGGAACCTCATCTTGAGCTTCGCAGAGGAAAGCTTGTTTGGCAGCATGGAGCTGAAGGGCTGCACTGGCAATAAACAGTGATTTGCAAGAAAAATGAAGGATGAAATGCAAGAAACTTCATTGTTAAGTGAATCTGACTTCTGAACAGAAAGAGATAGTAATGAAGATGGGAATCTTGTTCAGATCCTGTAAAAGCAATAGCATCAGCAAATCAAAGTTGAGCAAACAAGCAGCATCAGCAAGCACCTCAAAGCTACACAGAATCTGCTCAAAAGATACATGAGATATTCAAAGTGGATGGCAGAGTGGCATGAAGAAGAAAGCAACAACAGTTTGCACGATAGACTATTCCTTTCCATCTCTCCAGACTTCTGTCTCATCTATTTTGTTTGAGAAGTGAGATCTAGCAGCATGTTGTTAGGAAAGATGTCTGCTTTGTTTATAACTGTGACTGCTAAATGATCAACAGTACATTTTTAACATCACAGTAAGGCAAGTGAGGATCCCACTTAAATATGAATGAATAAATAAATAAATAGCTAGGTAGAACAGGTGAATAAATATTAATCTCTACACACATTATAAGAATGTTTTTTTTTCTGGCTATCATGTAGGCATCTGTAAAATATTAATTGGCTGTGATTTTAAAGCAAATTCTTCTGCTAGGCATCTAACTATGAATGCTACTAAAGTTCCTTATACCTCTAACTGCTTGTTAGTAGTTAGGTAGGTGCATCAGTTAATACAGAGAGATTTGTCTCATTAACTGCACTATGTTGAAGAGTTGGTTGAGGATGAATTTGGGAGGTCAATTAAAAAAAAGAAATTCCTCAGGGGATATAAAGAGTAGACTCCCATTTGGCTCACTCTGAACTGAAACATATTCTCTAAATCTGTGGCAAAGAACCTTACGTGGCCCATCAGCACAGAAACACAAGCACAGAGGTGTCTCTCCATGGGCAGTGCAAAATCCTGTGCAGCGTGAGGCTCCATGGCTTGGGACACTCCCCGCCCAACAGCTTCGGCAGCTCCTCTTCCTTTGTGGGTGTCC
>NW_009733564.1:3819-8964 GCF_000703405.1 Apaloderma vittatum
TCCTGCACAATCTGCCTGCCTGCCTCTGAGAAACTCTTCCCACTATCTGCCTCTTCGCCTTTGCAGTGCTGAACTTCATCCTCAGGAGGGCATGGAGATTAAATGGGAGATCCCACTTGCCTCAGCGTGCAGATGAGGAGGGAGCTGGGCTCACCATGTTTGGGTGCTACTCACAATTTGTGACATTCCCCTTCCTTTCTGCTACCTGAAGACTGACTGGACACTGTAGAGGCACCAAGGTCCTCCCAAAATAGTATCTTAACACCAATCCTCCAGAAGAACTGTACCTCTTATTCATTAGACAATTACAGCTAGACAAGAAACTCCTCTCTTTTTTGAAAAGGTCCCTCCTACGTTGCCATGGATACGATGACCTCTTTCTAAACTACTTTTTTCCCCTTGCAGTATACAATCTCTACATTTTGATCTATACTAAATAAAATTTCTAAGCAAATTACTGTTCTGGTTGTGATCAACAAACTTGCCTGCAATACAGTCATTCCAAGATCACCTTCTGCTGGTCTTTCCAAACAAACCATCACTGAAAAGGCAAGGAGAAGGAAAAGCTGATTTGGCTGAATGGGTTTTTTGCTCATTTCTTTTTCCTTTGAGGGACACATTGTGCCACAACAACAGAGCTGAAATCGATGTGGTGGAAATAATTAATTTTTAACCATGCTCCCGCATACAAGCTCAAGAGATCCAGAACCCGACTGATAGAAAATTATTCATGTAAACTCTGCAACTTATTTATTCATCAGCTCCACTTGTTTACGTGATATATGAAAGTAGCAAATTTTGGGAACAATAAAAAACACATTTGTGTAAGAAAAATAAGCCTGAACTGCAAGTATCTAATAAGAAGTCATTGTGAGTATTATTTCTACTTTTCTGCTAACTGATGATGGGTACCTACCCACAGATCTCCTTCACAGACCTCTCCTTGGCCTGAAAATGTCATCCTAAGAGGACTCTTCTCCCTCTGCTATTTGTTCTCTGACAACTGCTCCTTTCGAGGCATGCAAAATTAAACATCTGTGGGTGGTTCTGAAGGCCAAGCACACATTCGTTGGCGTTAGAGTGGCCCAAGACAACTGCAAAGACACATGTTCTGCAACAGCGCTCCTTGAAAATGTTCGGTTTTGCTCTCACCCAAGGTCAAACTCCATTTTAAGGTCTGCCTTTAAGATACACTATAGCCACAGTGGCTAACACCTCTGCCCATGATGTAAGAAGCAATTCATTCAATGTTTTTCTGGAAAGGAGGATTAAGATGGACTCCCTAGGCTGTTCCTACTTGGTGGAACAGGGAAGGAAGGTAAAAGTGGGTCTGTAATACTTCTGTCAGCAACAGAACTGCGCATAAATAATGCCAGGAGCAGAGGAACTGAGCCTGCTTGGATCCTGTCTAATAAATCCCCCAAAATAGCATGTGATATTGAAGATAAGGACTGTGAATTTGGTTTGTAAAGCTAAGATAAGTGTAAGTGGTGTTTATATTACAAAAATCTGAACAATGTGCAGAGAACAGTTTGGTTTTTTACTTACAGATGTTGCTGTAACTTAAAGGGAGGTAATGGCACTGTGCTATGTGCAGCATCATTAAATCTTGAATCTTGCTATTGGAAATTGGATTTAGCAAAGGTCCATTATGCACCCAAACCTCTGTATAAAATTGCCTGCTTTATTCATACAGTGACATCTAAGATGTTTGGACTTGGGTGCCTCAAATCAGACATCTTTCTATTTACATTCACAAATTACAGTCCATTTGCTATTCATTGCCTGCTTACCTGCAACAGATAGATTGGCTTGTTCACACAACCCATTCCATCCTGTCTCAGAGGAGTCTGGTGTAATTAAATATTACTCATTTCTCAGCAGCAGACTGAATTTTCTATAATGTAACCATTCCAGAGGTTTTGGCATTTCTACTTACCTCAGCTGGCACCTAAATATGAGAAAGGCACTAGCGGGAGATGAGCTTGAAAAAATTCTCCTAAATTATCCAAATTGGATCAATGACTCTTCATGTTTCTATAAAAACTCAACATTGGAATCAGTATCTGGTGCTAGCAGAGAGTGAAGTTTTTGAGTTTGCTGAGGGATTACCTCACTTTGCATGCAAAAAGGAGGGTAAAGAAAAATGTAAAGTATTGTAAGTATTTAAAATATATTTTAGAGATGAGGGCAGATTTCTCTTGCTAATTTTTCCTTATTATAGTTAGTCACCACCACAAACTTGGTGGCACCTATAGCAAAATTTGACCTGCTTAGGTCCCTTCGTAGATAAAGACATTTTTGTAGTTCACCAAAGAATGAGCTCTGAGATGCAATTATACACTTTTCTGAAGTGGAGACCTACTCTATCTCCCATGGTTTGCGGAGCTCCACGTTCTCCTGTGGGTCCGCAAGAGCTCAGCTGAGCTATGGTGGTGGTCATCGAGACACCTTTCCTCCGTGCCAGCTCCTGCATTTTGCATGGCTAAAAAATGTACACGGCTAGGGTAATGCACCTTGGGACCCTCAGAGAAAGGGAGTGAAGGAAACTTTGCAGCAAGGGGTATTGCTACAGTGCTGCTTCTGGGATCTAAAAATTCCCTCCTTTGTGCCTGGCTGGAATAACATCCTTCCCAAGGCTCAGTATTTTCTTCATGACCCATGATGTGCAGCAGTGGGACACACATATGCTGATCATAAAGTCACCACAAGCTGCTATTGCTAGAGGCTTCCTGGCTCTCCCTCAGAGACCTCTCTGCCTCCCTGGATCATGTCTGCATGTTTTCCAGGACTGGAGAGGACTCCCATCTCCTCCCAAATGGACAACCCTCCTCTAATTACCTCCTTCCCATTGTTCTCAGTTTTGTGACGTCCATATCCAAATCTGGTATTTCCGATATGGTTATGTTGGCAACCTCAGATTTATATGCAATTACTGATGATTTGACTGAGATGCTGTAAGTCTAACAAGACTGTGCTTCCAAACAGCACTTCCCTTCAACTTATCTGTGAATTTCAGCCATTTCTCACATATAACTCCATCCCAATCACCTGCAAAACCCAGTCATCCCTTGGGGCATCATCTGTGACTTTTGTGAGGTGCCTGCACAGGTATCTGTCCTGTCCAGTGATTTCTCATATCGTGCCCAGCAGTGTTGTCCTCTCAGCCCATCCTCCAGGCAGGAGGATGCAGCCCCAGGAGAGAGGCAGAGTCATTCTGTCCCGGGGGATGAACCTGCCTTCCTGCCAGGGCAGGGCAGCAAAGCTTAGGGTGGGAAGGAGAAAAGAGGTTGCATAATTCCAGAAGAATATTGCTGCTTCAAAAAATGAATGGCACATACCCTTCACATTCAAGAGCTGCCAACATGCATCTGCATCCAGAGCAACTTTGGGCTGTGGAACGAAATAAAACACACAGGTCAGTCCTTCCTCTTCTTGGTTGAGAAAGTGCAACTGGTTGCTCCATAGAGGCACTGTTATTGTAAAAGGTTTATTCTTCCTTCTTTGCAGCTGCACACCACAGAAACACAAAGTATGGGCCCGTCTTTTTTTTTTTTTTTTGTAATTGATTCTTACTCTGTGTACTGTATCCTGCCAGTGGCACTGCCTTTTTCTCTCAGCCACATATCTTTCAGCACTTGCTGCTGTGATTCCACACTAAAACCTCTGCCTGCTGCTGGAATGCGCACTCACATCAGCTGCTCCTTCCAGAAACAGCACTATTAAAAATAATGAAATGTCAGGTTGTTGTGCTGTTATGCATCTAGATCCATTATGGAAACGTGCTGTAGGACCATAGCAGCCTCAGTCAGTCCTCTGTTCAGCCTTTGGAGGGATATGATACAGACGAAGACATTTATGGTGTTAAATAACACCTTGGTTCCTGGCTGTGGCTCACCTCTGTCTGAACAGTGCTTTTCCCAAAGGATGTACTAGGCAACCTTTAGTGAAAAACGCGCCAAACAAATCTTGCTTTACTGACAGCCCTTCTGTCAGTTGACAGAACCTCTGTTATTTTTATCCACCAGAAGCGTGCAAATTAAAGTGAAATGAAAGGATGTTGGAGGCTCTAGAAGGAGCAGAGTGTCACAAGATTTCAGAAGACTGGGATAAACTCATCTAATAATGTAGGGGGAGAAATAGTAGCAGACACTGTACAGTAAGTTTCAAATACTGCTAACTACACTGCCAGAGAGACCAACAATATTCTGTCATTGCTGATTTCCACTGGGGACAGAAGGAGGTCTTGTGAGGGGAACAACAAAATGATGCAGAAGATGTAAGAAACGTGGAGAGTCGTGTGGAAGATACTGGTAGCTGGAATTTCTCATGCGACAAACATGCTTGAATTCTCTCCAAATAGTTTAGCCTGATTGCACAGATAAGTTCATTTCCATCTATATTATCCCTCTCACTGGGAATTCTCCACCTGCTTCCTCTAAATAATCACAGGCCAAACAAGATGAGCCTGAAGGAATACAGACTAGACAAAGGAAACACTGCTTGGTAGCAATGGGGTGTGCAATATCTCTACAATCTCTGTGATTCTGTGTAATTACATGCAGAAATGTCCTACCTGTCTCATTTGATTTGAGCCTGCACTGGCATTATGAAGGAAACAAACCTGCTTATCCCTCTGTGATCCCATAGGTTCTCCTGTCACAAGGATGCTCAGGTTGTATCACTCACCTGTGAGTGTCGTACTGAATACTCACAAGTGCACACACACACAGGTGGACAATATGACCTAGGAATGGCATATTGCATTGGGTTTGCCTGGCTGGACTTCGGTGGCGGGGGGGGGCTGTAGGGTGTCTTCTGCAAGAAGCTGTTAGAAGCTTCCCGAGTTTGATAGAGCCAATGCCAGCCAGCTCCCAAGATGGACCCGCTGTTGGCCAAGGCTGAGCCTATCAGTAAAATGATAGGAGAGGAACGTCTCTGTGAAAACAAATTTAAGAAATGGGGAAAAGAACTGTGCCACAACAGCTGGCAGAGATGGAGGAATGAGAATCTGTGAAGACACCAAGGTCAGTGAAGAAGGAGGGGGGAGGATGAGCGCGAGGTGCCAGAGCAGAGAGTCCCCCAGGTTGTGGTGAAGACCATGGTGAAGCAGGTTGTCCCCCTGCAGCCCATGGGCGGGGTGTA
>NW_009733564.1:8995-16852 GCF_000703405.1 Apaloderma vittatum
CACCGTGGGGCAGAGGACCCCACGCCGGAGCAGGCGGATGCCTGAAGGGGCTGTAGCCCGTGGGAAGCCCGCATCGGAGCAGGTTGCTGCCAGAGCCTGCAGCCCGTGGAAGAGAGGAATGCCCACGCTGGAGCAGGTTGGCTGGTGGGACTTTTGTGACGCTGCAGGGGATTCATGCTGGAGCAGTTTCCCCGAAGGACTGCACCTCAGACTCACAAGGGGTGGGTTGCCCCTCGAGAGGTGTCTCATGTTGGTCAGTTTGTGAATTGCCCTTTGTGAGATGACTCACATCAGAGAAGAGAGTGTGAAGCTTGTCTACTGTGAGAGGGACCCCACAATGGCCCTGGGGAAGAGGGAAGAGTCCTCCTCTGGAGTGAAGAAGCAGCAGTGGAACCAACATCAGATGAACCGACCATAACCCCCCATCCCTGTCCCCCTGCACCACTCGGGGGGAGGAGGTGGAGAAACTGCAATTGATGTTAAGCCCGAGAAGAAGGGAGGGATGAGGGAAGGTGTTATTTCTTCTTTTATGGTCTGTGGTTTTTTAATTTCTCACTACGCTTCTCTGACTTGTTCTTTTAATAAATCTAACTAACTTCCCTAAAATTGAGTCTGTTTTGCCTGGGATGGTAAATACAAGTGATCTCCCTGTCCTTATCACAAACCTTGAGCCCTTTGATATATTTTCTCCCCCTGTCTAGCGGAGAAGAGGGGTGAGAGAGCAGCTGTGCGGGTACCTGTCTGCTGGCCAGGGTCAAAACACGACACATATAAAAGCATCTGGCAAATAAATGGCATATAGAGTGACACATAAAGTTGTTTCTGAGAAATCTGAGATTCCAGAGACAACCATCTTCAGACACTTCTGTAGCTCCAGGACATGGCTCCCTTCCAGAGTGAGGGGAACCTGTCACCCATTTGTCCTTTCTGTATGTGTATAAGAAAAGCATCAGAGTTAGCATTGCCCTGCGTATAGACTCTCTGTTTTCCCAAACCATCACAGTGATCAAATGAGGGCCATGAGAAGGATGCAAAGCTGTCAGCTCATGAGTGATTCGACTGAGCAACCACCTTCAACAGCTGGGATGCACCTGGTAGACCGTGCAGAGAATTGGACAACCATCAGCCACAAACACTGTGCAAGGCAGATATGCCACGCATGCTTGAGAAACACATGACCCATAAAACCATCGTTCCTAACAGTGGCATACCTAAGCTGGGCTCTGTCAGGTCAGAAAGTTTATAGAGAGAGAGTTTCAGCTCTGCTGGATGAGGCAGTACATCAAGAGGAACAGAAGACTTGCAGCACACAAGCGGCTTCTTGCCTTATCTGGCAGTGGCGAGATTTATCTGACCAACTGTAGCTGTAAGCTTGTCAAGGATTTAATTGCTTAACTGCTTGCAGTCATTGTCCTAAAACATGTTCTCAAAAAACTCTGGATACCTCCTTGGCTCATAGATTTTTCTACATTGTTAGACCCTAATGCATATTCAGTTGTCAGTGGTAAAAAACTGCTATTAAGTGAACCTCTTATTGGCACATTTATTATGTACTACATAATGTGAAATGTTACTTAAGCATTTGTTAAAAGATGACATGAATAGGTCAGAGGATGTCTGAGTGGAGATGCTCTCTGCATAACTTGCTCCAAGGGTGTTTTCAACCACCCATTATACTTGGCAAGTTTTTTTATCAATTTCAGCATGCTTTGGGTGCAACTAAAAATCATCCTATAAAAGTGTCTGTGAAGACTTAAAATTAATCAGTAGAGGTGACTATATCAAATGTCAGACTGAAACAAAACTCTAGACATTGAGTATCACCTTCATTTTGTCTTTTAAATCAATATTGATATACACCCCTATTAAGGGATCATGTTTTTATCGTGTATGAAGGGATCTCATCCCTGCTTCTATTTATCACCCAGTTCAACACCACCACTTAATCTCTTGACATTGGCAGTGGCAGCATTTTCAAACAACATCCCAAATCAGTGATCCATCCCCATCACAGGCAGGCTAAGACTCACAGGACATCCCAGCTAACAGCTGAAGTTACAGCAGCAACGCCAGGACACGGTGTGTCGTAAAATTTACAGTCAATACAGGCACACCCCCAGTAGGTGGAATAGGTATAATTAAAGAGACGCTCTGGAATATTGCCAAAATGATCAAATTTTGAGGCAATTCTTTATAAAAAAGGGATTTACAGAATGTCTCTGTTCTGGAGGATTTTATAAACTGTAGCTACTGCCTACACACAACCTTAGACATGCACTGCACTAGGTGCTCAGTGTGAACCTGATTTTGGTTTTCACCACTTCAGCTACATTTTTTCTTTTTTTTGCCTAATTTCTGTGTGTTCATATTTTAAATCATAACAGAACACAATCATTTGCTCAATGTCTCCACAAATATTTTTTATTAAGCTGAGAAGCTGCAGACTTCTGAGGTTTTAAGATGCTGCTTTGGCTATTCTTTATGTAGAAATATGAAATATGTAGAAATAAGAAGCATTTCTTTGTGGTTTGTCAGAACAGCACCGAATTTCAGGAAAAATAAAAGCAGAAAAACCCTATCTGGTCATTGTACAACATGGACTAAATTGCATACTTCAGTACACTCCCATTTTAGCAGAGAAATTCTGAGTATGCTCAGATATACTGACTGCGGTACAGAATCTCCCCATATATGCAAAGTCACGGAATAAATCTGGTATGAAATGTGAATGAATTTTTAACAAATCTGGAGTTTAAATATGTACTGTTTTCAGTTTAAGAGGAATAAATATCCCAGCAATGGATGCTAAGGCAACGCATTTGCAAGAGACATCCTGTTCAATTTATTTTATTGCCACAAACACGTGGGCTAAGTTTCAGGTTGTGTATATAATGTTATAATACTATAATTAAAGTAATTCAAGAATTAATTTTAGGTGCCATTTAAAAAAGAAATATGTAGTTCTCTGTCAAGAGTCCTCTGTGTTTTGTGCTTCCTAACATTTTAATCAACACTAGGGGCTTTTATCAAGTCCAGAAAGTGGTCCACAAAAACCTCTGCAACAGTAGTGAGTACGACACTGAAAATCCATGCTAAAAATGCATTTTTTTCAGAATTTTGAAGCCCATTACCTGTATTCTTAACATATTTTTCCAAATATATATGCCAGCGAAACATGTATAATGATGCATAGACTTCCATCTCTTCTAGAAAGCATGCTGAATCCCCAGTGGTGGCCATATCAAAGTGTACAAAAGAAGCCTGCGCTCTCCAGTGCATGGGTGGTCAGCATGAAGTGGATTCCCTGATTCCACCCAAGCCCATAAGCACATTTTATCATTGTCACGCTCAGTTTCCTAGAGATTTAATAAGCACTGAAGATCTGCTCAACCCCATAGCTCTGCTGTACATCAAACCCCAGTTTAACCTCTTTGTAAACACAGCTTCTGCAGTCGGCATGTAGCATCTTCACTCAGCATCCATGGGCAGTCTGAATCCACACTACTCTGTGAAAGGACAACAGGGTCCTCCGGCACCACACCATGCCTGGTCAGCACATGCCATTGCCCCAGTGAAGCTGGAGGGAGGTGGGATGTGACAAGATGCCTTGTAGAAACCCCATCTCTGTAGTTGAGATTCAGGGGAGTTGAAGCTCGTATGGTGTAGAGCACAATACAACCAGGCTGGCTGTAATCAAGTCAAAAGACTGTGACAAACATCAGCCTTGGTGAAGCATTAATCGGGATATATCATATTAAGACTGCGCTAAAGCATTAACCAAAGCAGATCCCCACAAGCCGCGAGCAGTAAATGAACTGCCCGCACGAGAATGAGCTGCCAAGGTCAGGGGGGATGCTACAAGATAAACGAGCCTGCAAAATAACTGAGGGAGAATGTTGGAGTAAATGTGACATTTGCCAAACACTTACCAGTGCCACTGATAGAGATGGAAAGAAAACACCCAGAGCTAGGTACACGCGTAAGCTAACACATAATTATTTTGACCGCTCTACAAATAAAGAAGTCACAAGCAGGCTTTGCCCTAGCGTAGCAGAGCCTGAAGGTGCTGTGCCCGTACCTAACACTTTGTCTGCTAGTTACGAGCGTGTCAGGGCTCTGCCCTCTGGGCAATGCTCCTGGCCAGACCTTTGCTGCTGAGCTGACAGTAGCTCGCTGCTCTGTTTGAAACGGCACCGAGCAGCACATCACAGCTCTGAGGCATCCGAGGCTGCAGCGCTGACATGTGGACAAGGAAAGACCACAGAACAGCAGCAGACTAATGACCAATTGCCTCCTCCTTGCCGAGGAATAAGATGCTGCCAAGTTTTGAATTTCAGCAGCTTTTATTAGGACAGCATTTTTTAAAAGGGCAGCTCTATTTTTCCCTTCAGAAGTAGCATCTGTTAATACTTAGGTGTCCTAGAACTACTAATGACTGGGGACCACTCATGGAAAATATAAGACTGAGAGTATTTCTGAGAAGCTCAAACATAAAAATACACAGTATTTACACTGGCATTTTTGGTATCATCTGTTAACTCTTAATTGCAGAAGTTAATCCACATAAGATGAGGATGCTGTTTTGTTAATTCGCTTATGAAGAGTAATTGCAGTGCAGTAGATTATGGGGCATTGACAACACAATTTATCACTTTTTCACAGAAGGCAAAAAAGGATTTTGTCCTTAGGAAGGTAACAGGGTGGCATCCAGAGCTCAGGAAAGAGACAGCGTTGAGAGAAAGACTACAGTGAGCCTTGTTAGAGAGCCAGCACAAGGTGCCTCAGAGAGAGCTGCAAGAGCCCTTAAAATGAGTTCTGAATTACTCTGATGCTGAAGATGAACCTGTTTTAGCCCTGGCAAGAGTGTATCTGGAGACACCTGTTTCTGAGCAGCCAGCCATGGTGTAGAGATGGGTAGGTGGGTGGGAAGAGCCCGTAGCAAAATGGTACCTCTGGAACCTGCTTGAGCAACTTTTCTTTGCTCCTTCCTGTATTAGCATCATTCTGCTTCATTGGGATTAACCTGATTGATCAGCACTGGTTTTATTTTCCAGAAAACTGCAAAGCAGCTGAGATTTGCCCCTAGCTAGAATTTTATAGGATATGCAGGAAAGTCTCAAGGGGTTCTCAATCTCTACTAGGTCATGAGTACCAGAATTACTCAAAAGAAGTGAGATTCATTTCACCTCACGGTACATATCTAAACGTTAATCATCTCCATCTAAGCAAGTCACCCTGGGCTCCCTTCAGACTCAGCAGAGAGAAATGGGCACCTCCAAAAGGCAACTCATTTCATCTTCACGTAGATGCCAAAGATGGATGAGATAAGTTGCCTTCTGGAGGTGTCTATTTCTCTCCATTAACTATATAGAGAGCCTTAGGTGACGAGCTTGCACTCAGATGATTAACTTACATTGTCAAAAGCTAAAGGCAGATGAATCCCACATGCAGGGTATTAGCATCTGAGCAGTCAGCCCTGCAGACAAAAGGGGGGGCTATACAGAGCACACGGCTGAGACCCACTCTGTATACTTCTTCTAGCTCTGCAGAGATGTACCTGGTGACATATCCAATGACTTCCTAGTAAAGAAGCAGCAACCTGAATGCAAAGAAAGGATCAGGAAAGAAAGGCAATGCATTAAAGAAAGAGAAGAATAAATGTGTGCAGATAACAACCAGCCAACACTTCCCTGCTGGCTTTTTCTTGCCCAAAACAGTATCGCTCAGTATGATCAGTTATATCTGAATGATCCAGAAGCCAAACAGGGGACACTGTGATAAGCCCACAACAAGAACGCTGGAACAGGCTGCCCAGGGAGGGGGTGGAGTCTCCTTCTCTGGCAACATTCAAAACCCGCCTGGACACCTTCCTCTGTAACATCACCTAGGTGTTCCTGCTCTGGCAGGGGGATTGGACTAGATGATCTTTTGAGGTCCCTTCCAATCCCTAGCATACTGTGACACTGTGAAGATGGCCTCACAATGCCTTTCCTCTTTCATTCTCAATTCTTCCATGATGGAACTGTGGTGGACTGAGAGAATGCATGCACAGATGCCTGAATGCATACGAAATCTTGCCTGAAGGCATGTTCCTTCTCACAGCAAGACAAAAGTGATTGAAAGGAAGCAACTCAACATACTCAGTATCATCCACCTACAAATATGCCCAGGAAAGCATAGACCAGATCTGACGAGTATTGCTGGGATACTGGAAGAGGCGGTCTAATTATGGTGATAACTCCCTACCATGCAAGCTGAATGCTTGCCCCCAACACCACTTTGTGGGAACGAAGAGTCCTTTAATCACCATTCAGAGCTGGGCAGATAAGACACAAAACTCTTAATCCACCTCTCTTGAGCACCAGCCTTGTGCCATAATTACTGACTAATCCTGCCTCTGTAGCCTGTCACAAGAACAGTTTTTGGCAGTCATTTCAGCTTCTTTCACAGTCACATGAAATTAATTTAATTATTTAAAAAATCCAAAGAATAATGGGATTTAATTGACTTAATGTGAAGCTTTCTGGGCTGTCATTCCCCACAGCTTCCGATCAACTTGTACTCACTCAGCTGTGAGTGACTGATGTTTGTGCCTTTCATTAAGAGCCCATTGTCTCAGTTTAAATCCTTCCTTCCATGCTTAATACTTGCATAATATTGCTTTTATTTTTCAAATCCATATTTTTTTTGTGAAGCACCCTGGATGGAGTGCTCTCCATCTGTATGTGATTGACACAGTTACCTCCTGCTCCTGGAAGTTTGTTTTCCCTGTAGCTCCAGTACGTTGGGAGAGGATGGGTGAGATGCAGAATTACTGCCTGTGGGACACACCAGAATGGAGTTAGAGAGCAAGTTGTTTTATTCAGTCACATACATGTCTAAACAAATACAAAAACATCTTGCAGTTTTTATTTCTCTGACCCTCACAATAATGTTGCCACTGAAGATTATGGCCCTGCTATGACTGACATTGTATGAACACATTGCAGCCTTCCTATCTCCTCTAACCCCCAAACAAAAGAAAGATGTCAAACACTATAGAAAGTCAGAGATCAAAATTCTCTTCAGCGCTGATGACTATAAAAAAATGCTTGGGATTCTCATTCCTTTGTTGTTCAAAATTTGAGGAGAGTGTTACCACATGATTCATGAAATCTGCAAATTTTTGCTCTTCTTGGTCTGTGCCATCTTCCATTCTGACCATGGAGTCCTCCAGCAGCTTTGGACACGTTTCACCTGAAAGCACCAGGACAGAATATCTCTTTTCTCTGTCGCTTTGGTAAAGGAGAAAAGACAGGAACAAAGACTTAGTGAAGAAATTTTTTCAATCAGCAACACTCCACATTAAAACAGAAGTTTCTAAAGCTGTGCAAAATAATATGATTTTTTATTAGAGACAACTTCCTTATGCAGAGGAGAGGTTCTTTTACTTCACTCTTCACTTCATGTTTTTCATGCACCCTGTACATCCATCCTTTCTTAGAGGAGCAGAAATCTTTTAAGATTCTCCTATGACATTTTTACCTAAATTGTTTGATATGTGGGGAAGCTCCCATCCTATCTATTTTGGCAGATAACAGAGCATCAAAGCTGCATTTGACAGAGCAGGGATTGCTAGTAGAAATTATGTCATTCTCAGAGGGAAAAGCTACTTGATTTTGAGTCACTGACGGCATCTATACTCTCTATGCAATATTCCCAGTTATATTGCTCTGTACAGGGTATATAACGCAGAACCGAGTGACTTACACTCCTATGTTTTCAGCCGGCGTGGAAACCACGTTACAATCCCAGAACTAGCTCGCAAGCCCACACGGCTCTCACGGTAGCCCCGCGCGGTGCAAGGAGCTCTCTCAC
>NW_009733565.1:0-4640 GCF_000703405.1 Apaloderma vittatum
GCCTGCGAGAAAGGGCAAATTCCTGCCCCGGTTGCCGGTGGAAGTGCCCGGGCGTGAGTCCCGCAGCCGTCGGGCAGAAAGAAAAGCTTCTTGTCTTAGGGAAAGTGCCAAGTTGTGTCGACGAATTATTACGAGGACCACCTGAAATTACTAGAAAGCAGCTGCAAAGGTTTCCTTTTTCTTATTTTTTGGTGCTTTGTTTCTTTTTAAACACAGGGTACTACTAACTGCACTTAAAAACCAGCAGTTTCACTTTGTAGCCCAACTTGGTGATGAGCCCGGGGTAAACTTGCCCTAGTGCAAAGTAGCAATACCCCTTAAAATGAATTTAAAAATGGATAATTGTAAATTACCTACTGTACCACAGCCTACAGACCTGTCACCAAGAAATTCTCGGGCTCAAACCTTATAGGCTAAATGAACTGACAGGGTTTCTTTCTCTGAAGCGTGAGTTACATAACGTTCACAGCAATAACTGGCACCTACACGCGCTATTCACTGCAAAACTCTCGAAAGTAGCAGGCCAGTAACCGTGTGAGCGTTCGCCACAGGCCACATCTGTCCTTGTAGTATTTTGCTAGAGAAACCGTCCTGCTGACAGTTCCTGAGCAGGGTGTGGGGTCTTCCAGCTCCCCTGTCCTCAGCGTAAGCAGCGGGATGCAGGAGAGTTCCCAGGGCTCTGGGCTGCGAGAGCTGTGCGTCAGCTCCGAGGAGTTCCTGGGCCGTACCTGGAGATCTGAACGCTAGATCTGCTACTAGATGCAAGTATTTTATAGAAAATGTAGCAGCCGTGCATGCTTTTTTTGCCGAAAGCAGCAAGTGCAAAGAAAGAACCCTCTAAACCAAAAGCTAGTTTAGAAAGCCAACATTGGTTTATTAGCAAAGCTGGCCAAGTTCAGATGCTAGATGAAACTAGCAAACTGCATCAAAGAACTGCAGCGTGTTTATTTTGTAAGTTATTAGTATAAACACACTTAACTTGCCACTAATTCTACAATTACTGGTTGGTGAGAACAGTTACATTCATCAGTGGATCAGAATATTAAAATTAGCTTCAGCTCTCATGTAAATTAGCACCCGTGCTCCTTGCGGGTGGGGGGGGCATGTTTTTGGTGCTCCAAATTGAGGCGCTGGTCACCATCTCCCACTGCTGCATTTCATTTTGGCTCACTTTCAGCCTTTCATTAACAATTTTTGATGTTTTGATACCCTCTAATCTTCATAATGAGGGTTTTGACTAGAAAAGCTCTGCTTAGGTCTGGTTCCACACATCCCCAAGGACGAACAGCACGTTAAAACTGCCCAAGCAATGGTCTATTTGCCATCTCCAGGTGCACACTATCTTATTATCTTTTCTACTAACCGGCTGGAAAATTCCTTCACTGTCTTTTCCATCCTTGAAGCAGTATTCTTTGAAAGACTGATTTACCACTCTTAAGGCAGTAAAAATTGTTCTGCCACCCTTACAGCAACACTTTCACTGAACATACATTTGTGAATGTTATTCAACACACAAAGCAGTGATTTTCAAACTCTACAGAATAAGATCTAACTTGACACTAACTGGAAGGCTAACAGAAATCCCAGTAAGCTCAGTCTGACAGAGTTACAGCGTTGTCATTCCCACACAGAAAATGTGACTTTAAGTACTATTTTGATTCATTGTCTGGTGTTCCTTATCGCTTTACAATTGTGTGGAATCTTTGCACAAGCTTGCCCTGAAACATGGCCCATGTAATGATTTCTAAAATATGGTGAAACTAAATTGATTCAGATCAACTACTCATTTCAAGTTTGCGAGAATTTGTAGGTACGAGGACAACTCTTTAAGCTTCTTAAGGGTAAGAAAAGGATCACAAGTGTGGATGATGCAAGTCTGCTTAATCCTGAAACATTCAGATGGGGAATGAAAAGGGAAACGCAGGATGTCAGAAGTCAACAGGACTCCCCTTAGGAAACACTTTGCAAATCGTGTGTTTTTATCGATCAACAACTGTAAAATACCTTGCACAAATATACAGTGAGCCCTTGGAGATACTCAGCATGAGCTATTAATGACAACATAACTCAACTACATACTGGTCAAATCATTTTCAAGTTTCTCACCTTGTAAGTTGTGTTAATTAGCTCAATTATCAGTTCATATTTAGACTCTTGCTTTCAGTAGCAAATATATCAGATCTTAGATTCAAAAGCCATGTAACGCTTCCAGTGTAAATAGACGTACTTGGCATTTCCACAGGACTTTTTCTTGGCATTGCACAGCCACTTCGTCATTTCTAAGAAATACACAGTCACAAGACTCTTACAGAGAAATTGAAGTGTGTACGTGTATTTATACAACTCGTACAAGAACACAAAGCAACAGTACCTACATTTTTAAAAAGCAGCATCTCGTAATTTGTTGCTGTGCTATTTTATTCTATAGATAAAATTTCTACTGAGAGTTCCTGAGTACTTACTTTGATGCAGGGCACTTTCTTGGCAATCTACAGATGACCTTTTTTGTGATTTTGCCCACAGCAGAGCTGCTAGTTTCTGTGTTGATGGCAGGATGCTGCAGTCACCTATCACTCTGGAAACAAAATAAACACTACCTTGGGGGACTCTCTATACTCTGTGAAGCCTACACTTGTATCCCCAAAAGCTTCTCAAAACCTGTGGTATGGTCTACACTGAAAGCCAGGCATTATTGCTTTCTAATAATACAAGCTGCTCTGAACCAGCTGAAAAAAGCTGTTTGTATTAATTAACAGGGGCTGGTAACCAAGCTAAAAACTGCACAGCCTGGTGAACTCCAGCGTACAACACAAGCTTGTAAAATATCTTCAAACGTGCCAGCTGCTTCTTTTTACAGCACCTTCAAACCATTTTTCACCATTTAATTCTACTGAGTTACAATGTCTAAAATAAAAACATACCCTTTGATACCTAAATGTGATCCCAAGCTACTTCCAGGATAACTACATTTTACGGAACTGGTGGAGCTAGCCATCAGAAGTGTCCTTAACATTGGAGATATGAAAATAGAAAAGCAGCCTCTCCACGATGGAATAAGAGCAGGCTAAAATAAGCAGCTCTTGCATTAACTCTAAGTACCTCTTAGAATCATTATCCCCTTCCTATTTAGCCTGCTGCTAGAACTTATGTTTTTAAGCTGCGTTTAGTACCTTCCGCTACGCTGTGCTGAAACCTGAGGTAATGCTAACATTTTATATCAATATAATTTTCTTATGTGGGCCTTTCAACTCTTGGCTGAAACTGTATCATGACCTTCATCAGACTGCCGGGAGAAAAGGCAGGAATATAGGTGTCAACACAGTGAAGCACCCCAAAGCAATGTATTGAGAACATGCATTCTCTTTTCCTCAGTTTAGCAACTTCAATTTAACACATAGCTGAAATTTTCTCCTTCCAAATTTCCCCCACTCTTCTACCCAATTTTTGCTTTGCAGATACTTTCTAAAAGTCTTTTTAGTCCATGTTGTTTTGTCTAGGAGATGCAACAATGAATTACAAAACTGTTAACGGCATACCAACACTACTCCACAAACTCATAAATCAAAAAGACACCTTGAAGGGCAGAGGTCTCAAAAAAAATAATCAAGAAAAGTTAGTTATGGCTGTTGAAGTTCTGCCATAAGAAATCTGTGACAAAATGCAATTTACCTTCACTAAGAGTACAGCAGTTCCTAAAATATTTGATTCAGCTACTAAAGTGATATCTTTGCTAAACCATTCTATTTCTCAAGATACAGCTCTAATATATGTGTAGGACATTAACATAGGTAGTTTAATTGGGGAAATCATCACCGTTGGGTAAACACATCCATCTTACAAAGCAAAGATCTGATATATCATCCCAAGCTGATGGGCAGCCTTTGGATGTCTTCTGTCAAGTCTCTGAGCTAATCCAAACCTATTAATCTTACAAAGAGTAGTCTTCTTCCAACATTTGTCTGGTGCCTTTCGTGTTGCCCATTTGTACGTTACCTTCAGGCTTGTCTAGCTATGCACTACCAGCAAATAATTTATATTCTTCCTTTTTAAGACCACCACCACCTGCGGATCCCACCCATAAACAGGAAATTGCATCTCTGCTGCCTAAACTGGAAGGCGATTATATACACTCCCCAGACTTTCCTTCTGATTGCTGTCCGTGGATTGCAGGTATTTCCTAACTATCTCCCTATTCCAGACTCCCGCTCCCTCCCAGAGCCAGAGCCGCACCCCTACAGCTGCTCACACCGGCCAAAGCGCCGCTCTCGGAGCAACGTGGCTTCGGGACAGCCCTCGCCACCGCCCGCTCGGTGTTCCTTCCTTCCCCAGGGTGTGTTCTGAGCCCTCCTGCTGACACCACGACAGGCCCAGCCAGGCTTTCTCCGTTGGGAGATTATGCCTTAGGCTCCAGCAGGTCACAGCACAGGGTGGACACGGCCTTTGGTCAGCCAGGGGCCACTGGCGACCCCTCATTGACAGAGGGAGGGAGGAGGAGACTCCCCCCTCCTCAGAGGAGCCAAGGCCCCTATTCCTGGTGTTCGTTTGGTGTGTTTTGGTTTTTTTTCTCGTTTGGCGAAGTAAGGATCCCCTCAGCCCATCACGGACGAGAGGCGGCCGGCGGCACACGCGACCGTTACAGC
>NW_009733566.1:0-2906 GCF_000703405.1 Apaloderma vittatum
GATCTCGGCTTGCACACGGGCTGGGGGGAAAGAGCAGGGATCAGGCAAGGGCAAAGAGGAAAAAAACACCTTGTAACAAGAATGATGACTTTTGTGAGGGTCCCTCAAGGGACACCCATCGTACTTTGGCCCTCTTTTGTGTGATTGCACTAGGGATTCCCAGAATTTCTTCTCAAAAATACCCAGATGTGAGGGCTAAAAAAACAGATGTGAGGGCCAAAACAATAGACGTGAGGCCTAAAAGTAGGGACAGCTGCCATGGTTTGCACCTGCTTTGAGAGAGTGCACTGGGATACCAAGATTTTTCTCTCAATTAAAGAGTCTCTTTGTAAGTGGTGAGGGCTAGAAGGAAGGAAAAACACTGAAAATTTGCTACTTGTACCTTGAATTTCTTGGTAAGTGGCCATAAACAGCAGAGCCCAGCGGAGCGTTACAGAAGTGGTCTCAGTCCCAGCAAACAGAAGGTCGAGCACACACACCACAAGGTTTTCCTCCTGCAAGCTGCCAACGCCATTGTCCTTCACAAAAACTTGAGTTAGTGCCACACAAACCCCAAGGGCTGCCTAACACCTGGCTTTGTTCAAATCAACGCCAGAGATTTTGGCAGAAGGTTCTGGCCCCTGCACCTCCATCCCACTGATGGGTGCCCTGAACCTGGTGTTCACCCTAAGCTCATAAATGGCCACACCGGCAGCTCCGATGGAGAATTTGGGCTTGTTTCCTGTCCCTCCCGATTTCTATAGCCGCTGCTGAAGGGTTTGCTCTGCATTGCTGACCTTGGCTATCTCCTGCAGGTAGCTGTCGATGAAGTCCCGGCTCTCTGAGGGGTTCCAGTCCTCCTTGTGTTTGTCGATCTTCTCTTTCACAAAGTTTTTCAACAACCTCCCGTTTTTAAAAGCAGTTTGGTGGGATCCAGGGAGGAACTTTATAATCGATGGGAAAAAATTGTAAACCTTTGGAGACAAAATGAGAAGACAACTGGAGTAGATGACTGGAAAATGCCTCGTATTGTCAAAATTTGAGGAGCCTGCAATGTCACGCTAGCTAAATTGCTGGAGTTGGTGGAAATAGCTCAGATCCAGAAGAGCTTTCCTAGGGATTGGTATTCCTATTATGGATAGACTAGTTGGCTCATGAGACTGGTATGGAGATGATATTGTGTGAGAGAGAGCAACATGAGCACTGCACATGAAATAAGGCAGAAAGAAATTATGGGCAACTCTACCCTGTGCAAAGGCAGAGGGAATGGCAATGAAATTTCATGACGAAAATGTGAAGTTGACTTCAGAAAAAGTACTATGGCCTTGCAAAACTGCACACTATCCCTGTTGTTGGCAGGAGGGCTGTACCTGGCTCATGATACTCGCTTGGAGCTTAATCGTCTCATCCATCAGCTGCAGCAGTTTTTGGAAGTCCTCGTTGTAGTAGTCAAACCGATTGCCAAAGGTGATGGAGCAAATGATGTTTGCAACGGCGTTAGTGATTTTGAAGTGAGGGTTGAAAGGATCCCCTGGAGAAGGAGAAGGAAATGATCAATTACGCTGTAGTCTTCACTGAGAGGAAGAAGAAAACACACTGGTCAGAGGTAATAGGAGTGAAATGAGTGACTGCTGATGGGCATCCTCCTATGTCATTGCTGCCTCTGGGATGTCCTTGTGTCTCCACGAGCGGGTCAAGCTGGTCTGGACAGCCCCAGCAGTCCCAGTTCAATCAGGTTATGGAGATATTTGTTTTCTTCAGAAAAGATGTCCTGCAGAAGTGTGGATGTCATTTGAATTCATTCACGTACAAGGGATTTGCCAGAATCTCCCACAAAGCAGCAGGCTGAAGGTGTGCTATAATTAACGTTCTGGGTGGGCAAAACCCCTGTGAAAGGGAGCTGGGATGCTGGCAGGGTGCTAGCACCGCTGGCAAGGAGAGGTGTTTGTCCCTGTCCTGGATTTAGCTAAAATCCTAGTTCTGTTTAGTGATTTTTACTTTCCAGTTTAATGTCTTCTAAAAGGCTGCACTTTCTGAAGTCAGCAGCATGTTTTTGCAGACAGTGTCTGCTACTGGCAGTGATAACACCTGATGTTTACAGTTACTGCCTAGGACTGGGATGCAGAAAGGCTCTTGCTGATACTTATTCCTACAGTGACCAAGGGCACTGCTGGCTCTTGTGTGCCGCGCTGGGGGTGCCGAGTAGTAAGACAGGTCACAAGGAAGTAAAAGGTTGCACCTCTGGGGGGTAATAGACAGGACAGGTGACCAACGAGAGTATTCCATCCCATATACGTCATATTTAGTCTAAACTGAGTGATCATGAGAGTTTTGTCCCTTTTTTCTGCAATGGCCGGTGTCCAGAGAGGACTCCATCTGACCTCCTGTGTTTGATCTAGATCCTGAGTTCCTGAATCCAGCTCCCTGTATCCAGCTCCCCACCGCCGCTGAGCCTGGGGCTTCCCCCGTGCCTCCTGCTCTGCAGCACCAGTGGGGATTGCTATTGGCCGGGGGGGAGGGGTGGTATTTAACGTATTTTAACTTTGTATATAGTTCTTTACTTTTATCATTTCACTATTATTTCCATTATTTCAGCAAAGCTGTTCTAGTTTTTCTTCTCTCACCCGTAAGTCTTTCTGCCTCATTCCGCTTTCTGTCCCATTTTGGGGGAGGGAAGAGGGGGTTAGAGAGCATCTGTCCATGTTAGTGGCCGGCCCAGCCCTAACCCGTGACAGTCAACATGCACTGAACCCTGAGTGAAATTACAATGGGCCATAGCGGTTCCTGCTTTCAGCTCGGCTCATGAGGGCCGTGGCACTCACCCTGCTCATCCTGAAACACATCCACGAGGCATCGGCACTCCTCCTGGATGCGCTCCTCCAGGCTCCTCTTCCCCAAGCCGAAATTTCGGAGGGTGGTCAAGGTGA
>NW_009733566.1:3024-4384 GCF_000703405.1 Apaloderma vittatum
ATGCGGGCCAGGGCTCTGCCTTTGCTCCAGCTGTCTCGGACCCCTGCAGGGTCAGTGCCTTGACCTCACAGCTGACATCTGTGTGCTGAGGGACAACTCACCTGTCTTGCTGAAAAGCTCCTTGTTAACAGGAGTTTCAGGTCGATCCATGAAGTTTTCCCATTGGTTTACAAGAACTTCCTTAGCCATCTGCAGCCCACTTACGAACACAAATGACATGCTGCCCATCTGCATGCTGAAGATGTCTCCATATTTTTCAGTAAGCTGGGAAACAACGAGGAAATGAATAAAAGGAGTTTCATTTGCAATAGCTGTATTAGTTGGGAGAGATAGAGCCTAGGTCAGGGACATGGGTGGAAATAACCATGTCTGAGAGTGGGAGAGGAGACGGGGTGTTTGCCCATGTGTCTGCTTGTCTGCGTGTCATGGTTTAAGCCCAACTAAGCACCAGGCAGCTGCTTGCTTGCTTGTCCCCACTGCCCGTTGGGATGGGGAGGAGAAATGAAAGGAAATAAAAAATGAAACTCATGAGTTGAGATAAGAACATTTTAATAACTGAAATATGGTAGTAGTAGTACTAGTTGTATAGCTTGTAGTAGTGGTAGCAGTAGTAGTAGTAGATAAAACCAAGAAAGAGATGTGGTGCAATTGCTCTGCAAACACTCACTGATGCCCAGCCAGTCCCTGAGCAGCAATCAGCCCCTCCCAGCCAACTGCCCCCAGTTTCTATACTAGGCAGGACGTTCGATGATGTGGAATATCCCCTTGCCTAGTTTGGGTCAGCTGTCTTGGCCATGGTTCCTCCCAGTTCCTTGGGCCCCTCCTCATTGGTAGAGCATGGGAAATTAAAAAGACCTTTTTCAGTCCAGTGTGTCTCCAGCTGTTGTTTCATACCCTTCCCAATCACCATTCCAATCTCTGGTGAGACCTTTGGAGCTCCTACAGCTGTGACTGCACTTGAGGAATTATGCTGCTCTCTTTGCCAAAAGGATAGCCCCACTCTTAGGGGGCTGGTTAGCTCAGTCAGTTGAGCGTGGCGCTAAAACCGCCAAGGTCACGGGTTTGATTCCCGTTCAGTCCCCATGTGTTGCCTGATCTAGTCAAGAGGGGGTGTCCCTGGTGACAGGGAGGCTGGATTAAAATGATCTCTAAGGTCCCTTCCAGCCTAGGCCATTCTATGATTCTATGATTGTCCCCAGCCTTGTATTCAGGATGATCGTCCCCAGCCTTGTATTCAGGCAAAATTTATTGACACTGCTGCAAAACTTCTGTCTCTACTGGGGTAGTCCTAATCCTCCTAGTCCTTCCCACCCTCTGCAGATTTTGCAGAGCTGCAATCCCCTCCATCCCCCTCGCTTTG
>NW_009733567.1:0-509 GCF_000703405.1 Apaloderma vittatum
GTGTTGACTTGAAGACAGTGAGGCAAGCAGAGCGCATTCTGCTGCAGAGCTGACTTGAGCTGCAGAGCCAGGCGCACCGCTTTGACACGCAAGATGCAGCACCAGCTCCTCCAGCACTCCTGCCAACACACCCCCTTGTGTCTTTGCAGGCAGCTCCCAGCCATCCAGGGTTGCTCCTTGAAGGAAAAGGAGGAGACAGAGAAACTAATTCCTCTGGTCGAACGCAGAATGATAGACTTCGTTGCTGAAACTATTGAGAGGAGAAAACAGGTACCAGATGCAGCCCGCTGAGGCGAGCGTGTCACACTGGGTTGTAGAGCAGCGTTGCTCCCTGCTGGCTGATTCTCACAAGATTCTTCGGTGTGTGTTCACTGGAGCACTGACTGCTTGCTTTGCTTTGGTGCTTACCCGAAGAGCGGCAGGGTTGCTTGAGAATGCACTTTTCACTTCCAGTATCCTCATGAAATGTACCTAAGCCCTTGTGGATGTTTCTGCTGGCAATGTGACTG
>NW_009733568.1:0-6635 GCF_000703405.1 Apaloderma vittatum
GCAATGTCCATATGAAGATGATGAACACTTAGACTATTAAAGAATTCCTATCCTACACCCTAGAACTGTATTTATCCAAGGAGTTGTACAAACATAATCACTAAGATACTGAATACAAACAAACTTTTTAACTACGTTTTTGAAATATTCCTATTCTAAAATATATTTTGCTATTTAGGCCAGATTTTGAAGCATAAAAAGCTAAAACCTGCTCTGATTAAAATAAGACAAAACCTAAATTTCTAAATTTCTGCAAAGCAGTTATAGCTTACCTGTAAGACTCCAACAGATCAATAACCTCCGTCTGCCCAAAGCGCTTAGCCCAGTCCAAAGCTGTCCTGAAAAAGGGGCATAAAAATCTTTATTAATTTATCATTTCAAAAAATACAGATGCAGACGAGGGTGAGGGAGCAGCTGACACCACTTTTCTGTCAACTTCTGCACCACTGTTTAATCAGCGCTGTAATTGCTGGATCTGCAACTTCCCGTTTTAAAGTGCGTAATACATAGCTATAACAGCTGTACGACTTTTAGATAACTGCAATTATTTTTGAAGAAAGCATCCCAGTATTACACAGAAGCGTAGGCAAACATGCAGGAGGAAATGAGGAGGAAGAATGTGACATTCCTTCAAAAACTACATCCACACTGATGTAGAGATGCAAGCCATGCATTTTTACAGTATCCTTCAGGAGCTACTTTAAATCATCCCAAGAAGTCATGTCCCTGACATTTTTCTCCAAAATGTGTGAAAATAGCGAGCTTTTTGAAGTCTTATGGAAATTGCCCTCCTCACAATGCAGTTCAATCTCCTTTCCTTTTAAACTGTACTTCTCCCCAAGTTTTTCAAGTGGTTGTACTAAAAGTCAGATCCCTGGAATCCCAATTCCTATTTTTCCATATTACAACTATCTACCATAGTTCCCCCTTTACATGAAGACAAATGCATGGCCAAAAAAAATCTGAATTTTTACAGATTCACAAGTATTTTTACATGATACAGTATATTTACAAATATAACACAGCAAAAATCTTTGCACCTATAATACACCGTTTTTACATCCAGTACAGGTTACACTCTTAAAGTAAGAGTTGCCAAACATTCTGGGTCTAATTCAATCAACTTGATGAGAAAGATTCCAACTTTTCTTCAAGCCAGTATGTTAAATCAGATGCACTAAAACCAAGAGTCCCCACATTTGAGACAGAAAACTAATGTGACAAACAGAATTTAGAAATTTAGACTGCCAAGACCTTTACAGTAGTCTAGCAAGTTAGCAAATTAGTTTACACGTTATAGAATTTCTTCCTTTCTCATTTGTATATTGACAAATAAATCTATGTTTCAGTTTATCTGTTTGTTTTTACCAGCCATTGGATGATTTGCAGTGGATACTTGCTCCCATAGTAATCAGTTGTTCCACTTGACTCAGAAAGCCTCTCCCTGAAGCGATCATTAGCGCAGTCACACTGGTTTCACTGTGTCTATAATCAACTGAGGAGTACAAAAGATAATCAGCAAAATTAATGCACACACTATCTTTTTCATCTAAACGTAGTATAAATATCATTTTCAAAACCCAGCCCAAGAGAATTTGTTTCCTCAATTCATCCTACCCATCATTCATGTGAATTTAACACTATTTCAGAAGCATAACATCTGTCAATACTTCAAAAGACGTACAACAACAAATAACCACAAAACACATTAATTCTGGTGCCCCCATTCATTTTTTCAGTAGGCATCAGAATTCAAAGGTAACAACATCTCAAACTGGAAATACAGCAGCAAGAGAAAGTCAAGCCATTTTGTGCTTCTGTTTTTTCTTACATAATGTAAAACGTACCACTGATGTTTTCAGTTAAAATGAGATGGAACACCCGAGCAAAGGAATCAATATCTTTATGCAACTATGTCAGAAAGACAAGAATCCATTTCCTTTATTACCCATGGCTCAAGGCAATTCACATCTTTTTCAATCTGAAGAGAAAAAACAGTAGAGAGATAAATCTCTTCAAAGAGTTGTCTTTGTTCTCATGTATTAGACACGAAGAATCTGAATAGTCAGTTTTAAAGGTAACAACATGCCACATACAGCATTCAGATATCAGTTAAAGCATTTACCATAACAACACATGAAACAATGGCAGTCCAGTTATTTCACTTAAATACAAGTTACGTACAACCATCATAACTGAAAAAGCACACTGCAGATAGAGAAGTTCACGCAAACCAAAAAAATACATCACATTTTAATACACACTAATGTCCTTTGAGAAAGTCTACATGAGTAACACCTTTAGAAAACAGTTTTAAAATGGATAGTAATAGCGTAACACAGACTTAAACAGCACTTCCAACAAATGGGAAAGCTCACCAGTTGATCAAATGCTGTGTCACCACTCTCATCCAACAGATCATGCTCTTCAGTTGCCCTTGGGACAGATCTTCGTCTCCGAGATGCCAGTTTGGGATTACTTTCTTGAGCAGAACACCACTCAGTCAAAGCACTTTGCTGTTTTTCTTCTAGAATGCAAGAGGTATTTTCCAAAAAAGTTTTACAGTCAATTGCCCATTGTTTTCAGTTACAAGAAGTACCTATAATCAAGTCACAAAGTTCTACCTAATCAATCTCTTACTTAATCTAGAATGCTGTTTTCAAGTCCAGTATAAATTCCGTGACTAAGGGCACCCAAAATGCACCATTGCAAACACCTGCTATAAGAGCAAGGTAAAAAAAAACCAAAACAAAACACATTTTGGTGCTTAAACAACTAAGTCTCCAGTATTCCAAATCACTACTTTCAAATCATTACTTTCAGTTCTCATGAAAACTTCTCCAATAATACATCTACCTAATCAACTGAAAACTATATTAAGTTCAAGTGTGTTAATGCTTCTGGACTAGTACCTCCATGCCGGAAGAATACAGTAAAAAATGTTATTAAACCAAACTACTTCTGTACAAGATGGACAGAACCTTGCCCTCTTTTACGGACCTATCTCAATTTGCACCCAAAAGTCAGTACATGGTATCTTCTGCTTCTGTAGCTTTCACATGGGCAAAGCCCCCAGTTATATGCAATTTCACTCCATAATAACTGAGGTGAAACTTATTATTCATCAGCTGAAAGAAAAAATAATGCAACAGTTGAAAGAAAGTGAAAATACTCTTTTTAAGTTACACAATCGACTTGAATAATGTAAGTATTGAGAGCTTAAAGATACTCGCTGTCATCTAATCACGTCTTATTTCGTGTTCTCACTTGGGAATTTTAACCGAGAATCATCCTATTTAGTCGTTCAACCAATCATTCAAGCAGACTCACTGGCAACTCTAACAATTAAAAAGTTCACCTACCTCGCTGCTTCTCTTTTTGGTACTTTACCATCTCTTTGTTTGTATAGCCAGTGCTTCGTAAAATGTCCTCCAAAAACAGCTCTTTAACTTCAAAAGGTCTTCCTTGTACTGAAATATAAAGAATTCACAGAATTTTAAATATTCCCTAGCTTCAGTTATAATCCCGATTTTTAAAAAGCATTTCTGTAGACACAAAAAGTGAATTAAACATTATCAGGGCTTGAGTTAAGGAATTTTTACTTCCGATTTTTAAAAAGCATTTCTGTAGACACAAAAAGTGAATTAAACATTATCAGGGCTTGAGTTAAGGAATTTTTACTTTCCTTGAAAAGTCTTCTAAGAGTAGCTTCACTCAAGTTTATCTTCTTAAGATCATGGGGCCATAAAACAACATTTCAAAAGGGAAATGTCAGCTGGGTACCTTGTTTCTCGTTAAACTCTTCAGTGCTACTAAGGGTTATAGAAAGAGATGCTCATACGATTGACAGTTATTAACAGCGACTTGATCAAAATCAGAGAAAGAAAAAAGCCATTTTTGTTTAGGCTTACAGAAAAGAACTCACTGTGTAAAACTGCCACCTCGATTCCAAAGTAAGAGAGCAACTAACACAGCTTTAGTGCAAAATCCCACCAGTAGATTGTCCCTTTTGTATTAAACTACTTATTCCATGAGGATATGAAGAGGTGGACTTCTCAGAATTTTCTCAATCACTTTAGCTAAATTTAGCTTTCCTTACTGAATAATTTCTGATGAGACATTCCAATACTACTTCACTCTGAACTAGGTGCAAACAGTTAAGAAACAACAAAAATGAACAAAGACAAGCATTGCTGTAATTCCCAGTGTATTTATCACATTCCCTTACTCAGAACTGTTTGCTACTGTTTCGTAACACCTTGAAGTTCTAGGGGCACATATATCCATATTTAAGAGTTAATATATACACTCACTGTGTATCACTGGGCAACTTCCAAAATATCTGATAAAGAGATCTGCATCCAGAGCAGCACTAGAAATAATTAGTTTTAAATTCGCGTGGTTTTGCAACACGTCTCTCAGTTTTGTTAGTAAGAAGTCACTGAATCTATCCCGCTCATGTACTTCATCCTATAATGAAAGGAAAAAAAACCCAACAGATAAACACCACAGATCCAAGAGTATAAGTCTTCACAAATGTGAATTTAAATTTTATAAATATATCAGAGCAGACTGCACCGGTAATGCATAAGCGACATACACCTTAGTTTCAGAGGTTAAAGTGAACCTCTCAAACTTTTCTCATTCTTATATTCGAATTTCATTTTCAAGATAATGACGGAAGCTACAAGTCCTACAAATCTTGTATTAATAAATCCCTGTTTCACATTTTATGAATATTTAAATGATGATACCATATAATCATAAAAAAGTATTACCTAGATGTATTAAATCATGGAAAAGCTTATTATCAATTAAGGCACATGACTGATAAATCACATTTGCTGGTGTGTTCTTCTGTTTTGTCTTATGTTAGAACTCATGAAGCAGAGACCCAAATACCACATTTTAAGCTGAAGTCGAGAGTGCATAAATCGTTCTCAACACTTTTCTGTATTTGATAAACAGCAGGCATCTCAAATTATCCTTAATTTTTCTGTCTTCAGCAATGGAGAACCTCATCTTTCTGGTTCCCCTGACTTACCCATTCCTCTGTAGGAACATTCACATAATCATAAATGAACGCACTTAAATAATTTGCTGAAAACTAGACTACTCCTTATCTTCAAGACGTTTGGGCAAACAAATTGACTGCAAACCTGGTATTGCTAAGACAAGTGCATGACACAAGAAATTCTGAAACACATTGAATCATACCTACATAAGCTTCTACTTCCTGACAGAGGAAGTTCAGAAACATGTAAAGCTTTATCCTCCACAATTGCATCATGATTCTAAACTTATTGTCATGAACCTAAAATAAGATATTTTTACCCAAAAAAGTAGTACATGCTACCATAAAGACTAAGTCTTTAATGTTAATTCAGATTCTAACCAAACAAAACCATGTTAAATGCTTCACAAATTAAAAAAAGATATCTAGGATCTCACGTTGCAATTAACAAGGAATACATACTGCTCCACGTCACCTGAAATACAACACGATTCTTACCACAATAACATGCGTCACAGTTGACAGAGTGCTGTCTCCTGCCATTAGTGTGCGAAGTAACATGCCATTAGTGCAAAATGTTAACAACGTCTTTGGAGAAACCCTGTTGAACAGTTCATAAAGATACATCATGTTTTTGCACTATTTAAATGCTGACAGCTTTCCATTACTTCCTGAAAAACTAAAGGAAGGAACAGCTGCTCACCAGAGGTGGAATTACATTGCAGTTTTCTCACCAAAGAATTCAGGTACTCTCCTTGATTTTAAACTATGCCTATCCCCAGAGAGTTCCTAAGGAATCTTAGTGCTTCTGCTCCAAAACTTTAGACAACGGGCTAATTAAGTGAGATTCAAATTTTTCATATAAATAGGTAAGTGAAACAGAACTCTGAGAACCTCTTCAGGTTGTTTGATTTACTGGAAGATTGTGCAGACTGCTTTGAAAAACAGGTTCCAATTCCTGAGCGTATGTGTGGGTACAGCCTGTACTTGCCTACAGGTATGTGGTGGGTTGACCCTGGCTGGAGGCCAGGTCCCCCGACAGCTGCTCTGTCACTCCCCCTTCTCAGCTGGACCGGGGAAGAGAAAAATAAAATGAAAGGCCTGGGGTTAAGAACTGGGAGACCGCTTGGCAATTGCCATCATGGGCAAAACAGACTCAACTTTGGGAAATCAGTTCTGATTTATTGCCAGTGAGATCAGTGTATGACAAATCTTAAAACACCTTCCCCTGCTGGCCCTCACTTCTTCTTGGGTTAACTTCACTCCCAATTTCTCTAACTCTTCAACCCAAGCAGCACAGTGGGATGGGGAACGGGGGTTGTGGTCAGTTCATCCTATGTTGTCTCTGCAGCAACCTCCTCCTCAGGGGGAAGACTCCTCACACTCTTCGCATGCTCCAGCGAGGGGTCCCTCCAACAGGAGACACACTTCCTTAAAATTCTCCAGCCTGAGTCCTTCCTGTGGACTGCAGCTCTTCACAAACTGCTCCAGCGTGGGTCCCTTCCATGGGGTGCAATCCCTCAAGAACAGACTGCTCCAGTGTGGGTCATGCACCGGATCACAAGTCCTGTCCGCAAACCTGCTCCAGTGTGGGATCTTCTCTCCTGACAGGAATTGGCTC
>NW_009733569.1:0-1841 GCF_000703405.1 Apaloderma vittatum
CTTTTCTCACTGATGTATTTGAAGAATTTTTCCTTGTTTTCTTTCACTTCCTTAGCCAGACTGAATTCCAAGAAAGCCTTGCCCTTTCTTGTTGATTCTCTGCATATTCTGGCCACATTTCTATGATCTCCCAATTAACCAGACCCTATTTCCACTTACTGTAAATTTCTCTCTTCCATTTGAGATTTTTCCAGGAGCTCCTTGCCTAACCATGCAGGGCTCCTGCCTCCTCTACTTGATTTTCTTTTTGAGGGAACGCATTTATCTTGAGTCTAGTGTAGACAGAGTTTGAATGTTGACCAGCTCTCTTGTGCCTCCCTATCTTCTAGAATCCTAGCCCATGGGATACTTCTAAGTATATCTCTGAGGAGGACAAAGTTAGACCTCTTGAATCCAGGGTAAAAATTTTGCTTACTACCGTTTTGGTTTTTTTTCCCTATAACTTGTCTTTATTTTGGTGGACATCCACATTACTCAGGATAAGCATATGCCAGATTTCTATAGCGCATTCTCCTTTGGCAACAAGGCAGATACCACTTCCAGGAAAGGCCATCTTTTTCAGCTCCATAAGCCTCCAAATACATCCAGCTAGTTCTTATCCAGACTTCATATAAAGTTACATTTTTCCCCCTTTTCTCATGGGCATGGATTGCATAAGTACTGACTAGATTTAACACTTTGATCTTTCTTTCCAAATCTTAAACTCTGCAAAATGTGTGCAGTTAAATAGGACATGCATTAATGTTAAAACTGATTTAGATGCTTTTTACACAGCGAAAAATATATTTACGCTTTTGAATTTCCATTTTATTTTAAAAATTTAGTTTCTTATAGGTGTAATATAGCTTTTCTTTTTAACTGGAGAAAAACCTTCTGATTTACTAATCCTTAAACCTAATATTTCCGAGATTAAATAATTCAAGGTTGAGAACATCCTACTATCCTCAAATCTGTATAAATTGCAGTTATGTGTTGAATAGGTAAAGAATATTAGCCCTTCTTAGATCAAAGTTACTAACTAAATGATTGAGAGTCTTTGAATAAAATATGATAAGTCTGGGAGCAACAGTATCTGTAACTTTAGCGGCTTAGATAGACACATCTTTTTACACAAGTCAAAACATCTTTCCTACAATATTATCTCTCTACAACATTACAACAAATCAGAAGTATGACACAAGAATTTCTCACCAGGTATCATCTTCAAGAATGAACAGATAAAAAAGAAAGTTGGATATGTTTGAATGTGGTCTTAAATTATATATACTTCTACAGATGTCTGTTTCTGCAGTGAAATTAGTTAAACGAATTCAATTCTCCAACACATTTCCAAATTAATTGTACATGTAATCAGCAGGTTGGGATATCTGCAAGCTTTGTAACAAAAATTGTCAATTAAATGGTATTTTGAAAAATATCTTTACATAAAAATGTCAGGGCAGAACTAGCGAGTTGCAGAATTCAGCTTCCCTTGCTGAAGTCTTCCTGCTTTCATATTCTGAATCACTTCAATGATTTAACATTACTATAAGATTAGAGACTTCTTATGGGAGGGGTGTATCCCAGAAAACTGATAATGTCACCCCAGAAACAGTTAATCATGGCTAATTGGCACATGCTGTTATTATTTTTGTTTATTGAAGTGATGATGCATGGAAACAAACAAGAATAGTGCCTGATTGTACCAGATAAAAAACCCCAACCCTAAATACCAAGAAGGATACGAGTTTTACATCCAGCCGATTGCAGCCTGGATGAAATACATGCATGGGAAGTGAATGTTGTGTAAGCAGAGCTGGAAGCAAATGTGATGTTAATTCCATGATTTTAAGTGGGAGGGA
>NW_009733569.1:1872-2325 GCF_000703405.1 Apaloderma vittatum
GGCGAGGAGTCAGAGAGGTGGGAGTGGAGCTGGGGCCGTGGGGAGCACCCAGGTGCCTGACCAGAACTGCCAAGCAGCTCCTGTCCCCCAGAGTCCCCGACAGCATGTGAGAGCATTAGAGATGCTCCTTGGGTGCCAGGCATCACCCCAGCAGAGCTGCCCTCATTTCCCATGGGGCTGACAGTGCTACACTCATCTTCCTTTATTTTTGCAGGGGAAGGACACAGGGTAGGAAAGGATGCAAAAATAAGTTATTGTGTGTAGCTAGCTCAGTAATCACCTGAACAAATGTGGATTTCTCAAACTGATCCTCAGCTTAGTCATTGCACAGTGTTCAGCTCCCTTGCCTCGCTCATGGGATTCACGTCAAATGAATCCATTTCTTCAGTTGTATTTACTGTTTCCTGGCAACCACCCACCTTGGAAAAATAAAACCCTGTGCAATGAGAAAGA
>NW_009733569.1:2356-33783 GCF_000703405.1 Apaloderma vittatum
CCTTCCTCCCTCTCTCTACCCCTCCAGCAAGTCTTCCCATATTTAATTTTGTGTGCAGTAGGGTCGTCTGTATCTCAGTTACTTTCCTGAGATAGCAGTTATGTAAATTGAATAGGGGCATGTCAAATCAGCTTGTTATTTAAACTCAACAAAGCTTAATCAAATGAATAATTCTGATTTATAAAATTACATATGTGAAGTTTTCCTTTCATTTCCTCTGCGTGTTCATGCAGATGGTCTGTTTCAGCTAGGAAAATGAAGTGAATTTTAAAAAGATGACTTCGTACAAATACTATTCTCATATAACTGTATGGCAGAAAATTAATTGAAGGATAAAATTAATGATGGCAGAATATTAAACAATAAATGTCTTTTGTGAGTTACTTAAATCCAGATAATGATTATTTTTATTATATTTTAAGAAAATACCTAAGGAAAATATGTAGGGACAGTCATCCAGGAAATTGTCCTGGACAGTGGGGGTTTACTTGAATAGGGGGAAATTAAGATTTTCAATGCAGATTGTGTGTGTTTGTGCACCTGTGTGTGAAGGAGGGCATTGCTTAATAAGTTAATTCTATTTCTTTTCTTGACTGCTACTTGGATGTTGACTGTTTGTTGTCTATTACTACACAGTTAACTTATTCTTGGGAGGTAACACGTGCTGACATGCACATTTGGAGAAAGTCAAAAAAAGAAAATGAACTATGTAAACAAAAGGATGTCAGCAGTGGATCAAACCAAACCAAAGACCTTTGTAATCCCTTACTCTCATTTCAAGGCAGACTGTAACAAATGCTTAGAGAAAAGCAAACATATGGCATTAATTCGTGTATTCTCGTAAACCTTATTAACTTGTGCATCAGGGCCTTCCATCCTCAGGTTTCGCTTTTTGGGGGGAAAAGAGACAAATGCGGCTACATACAACTAATATAAATTACAGTAAACTGTGAAGAGTAGGAATCATACGAAAGTAGAACAAAATGCAATGATCCTTAAGCTAGTGCCAGTCTCACTGGTGCATCTTTTGTGCAAAGGTAGAATCATAGAATCATTTAGGTTGGAAAAGACCCTTAAGATCATCAAGACCAACCCTAAACACCACGATAGACCATGGAGTCTGCAAGCAGCACATACCTGACATCATGGGTCTACTGCAGATCCTCCGTGGTAAGTAGTCCTTTATGGGACAGCACATACAGACCTGAGAATGCAGTTGAGAGTTCAAAGAGTCTCTCTTCAAGAGGGACAGAAAAGAAAGCTTACAGAAAAGGAAGGGATGGATTCTTCTTCATAGTTTGAGAGGGAGAAATAAGGTTCAGATGGGGGAATCAACCATATTCCATCTTGTAAAAAAAGAACCAATGGGCAAGCAAGGACATTTTAAAATGTTTAAGGGAAAGAGGCAAATAAAAGAAATTGAGTTTGAAATATGTTTTCCTTCTTCAAGTCACATCTGTGATTTGGACCCCAGTCTTCTGATATTAAGTCAAGTACTATATCCTCTTTTTCTAAAAATCCTAAATTTTCTTTCCTATAAAAAGATATGGCTAATAGTACAGAGACAGTTGAAATTAACATGATAGTAGTGAAATCAAGTTCATTAGTCCATGACACAAGATGCTATATTATATTCGCTTGGTAAGGAAAGGAATATCTGAGATAACAATTTCAATTATATCTAGTTTCAGTGATTTGCAATGGAACTTAGACTTACAAGTCAGTCTGTTAAAAGTCACAAAAACATTACTTTTGGTTACGTTGTTCTAGTCTAAAATTATTAATACAATTTTTCAAAGCAACCCACCTTGAGCTAGCAATACTCAGAAACATTGTGCAACTAGTAGGATGGCTTCTTGTAAAACACAGGAAGTCTTGATTACGAGACATGTTTGATTTTAGTTAATCTCACAAATAAATAGTATTGAAAAGTTCAGGAAAGTACTGCAAAAATACATCTGGAGACAGGAACAGCAGAAGCTTTTATTTGATGAGATTATATAGACAAATCCTATTTACTGTGGGAAGAAAAGCAAAACTTTACATGATGTGATATATAAAATCATAGAATCATTCAATGGTTTTGGTTTAGAAAGGACCTTAACGATCAGCTAGTTCCAATCTCCCTCGCCATGGGCAGGGACACCTCCCATTACACCAGGTGGTTCAAAGCCCCATCCAGCCTGGCCTTGAACGCTTCCAAGGAGGGGGCTTTCACAGCTTCTCTGGGCAACCTGTTCCAGTATCCCACCACCATCAAAACAAAAAATTTCTTCCTAAAATCCAATCGAAATCTATTCTCCTTGAATTTAAAACTGTTACCCTTGTCCTGTTACTACACTCCCTGATAAAGAGTCCTTCCCCTTCTTTCCTGTAGACTCCCTTTAAGTACTAGAAGACCACTATAAGGTCTCCCTGGAGCCTTCTCCAGGCTGAACAATCCCAACTCTCTCTGCCTGTCCTCATAGAGGAGGTGCTCCATTCCCCTAATCATTTTCGTGGCCCTTCTCTGGACTCACTCCAACAAATCCATGTCTTTCTTTTGCCGAGGACTCCAGAGCTGAACGTGATACTGCAGGTGGGGTTTGACCAGAGCAGAGGAACAGAGTCACCTCCCTCAACCTACTGGCCATTATGAATAATATAGACTAAATTCTATTAACCCTTATTTAAAATCTTTTGATATCCTAATTACCTATTGATTTATTTAGAGCATATGTGCCAAAAAAAACCCCACAGAAGTAACACTGAAATCTCTTTTTATTAGTACAACAGAAGACGTGTGTGTGCTTATGCTAAAATGGAGAATCATATGGAGGGAGGAATCTTACAGATGAGGATGATATTTCTCAGTAAATAAAGAAATACATGATTTGGTGATAAGAGGGAACCTGACATACTCAGACAGCTACTAGATGAAGAATTCAGCAAAACACAAAGTGTTTGACAGTGCTTGAAGCAGTTAGGCTTTTATTGCAGAAGGAGGAGCAGGAAGGGCTTTTCAGGTTGACTCTGATCGCTCAGATGGATTAGTTGACTACGGCCATAGACTCATGAGGCCTCGTGATTCTCAAGGGAAAAAAGAGGGAGGCCATTAAGCAGACACAACGTTGAAGAAAGTAAATTTAAAACTCCAAGAACTACTATGTTAGTTTGTAAGAGGTGGCTCTAAATCTTGAAAAAAGGGATGCTCAGGAGAGTTCAGGATTTCTTAACGACATTACATTGAGCACACCTTGATATTTTTCAGTGCAGAAAGTTTAGAAGTTTAACAAGAAACCACCATGGCTGAATCACAGGCTCCTCAACTGCATGAAGCTCAAGCATAAGTAGAAATAGTTATTTTTAGGTAGTTTATTAGAGATGAATACAGAGGGATGCTCACGTACGTAGGCACAAAATCAGAAATCCACGAAGGTTTCCACAGCTACCAAGGGATATAAATTATGTTACGGAAACATTATTTAATTCTGAGAGAACCAATGCTCTGTTTCTGGCAAAAATGTATTTTATTGCAGCAATAGAAAACTTTCTGTGGCCTGTTGAGTGATACTCTGAACAGCAGATTTTTACTTTAAGCTTTGGATGATCTTGGATTTACTTCTTCTGGCAAGGCTAGGACGAAAACTCATGCATTTTTCTGTTGAAAGAAAATTCAAATTTAACTGATCACAGTTTGCTTTATTGTAACTTGAATGACAAAGTATTCTCCTCACTTTTCATTTTTACTCAAAGTAATTCATAGTGGGAATAATCTGAAAAACCTCGAATCTCTATCTTATGTTGCATAGAAAAATATATTCCTCCAGAACAAAGATATCAAGGCTTGGATTAAGGAGCTCAGATTTTAATGTAGTCAGAATTAATTCTTTTTCCCACACACAGCAGTAGTGTAACTGACAGATGATTATATATCAGCCTTTGCCAAGAATATTACTAAGCACTTCAAGCCTGGCAAACTGTGTGTTACATTGTGATTGGTAGAAAAATCTATAATTTTCACTTGGGGAAAGGCCAATCTTGTATCAACTTGAATGTTACACTATACTCTTTCCATCACAAAATTCCAGCTGCACACACTGGATGTGCTCCTAAAAAGATGGATTCTACTTATTTTTAATAGAATTGGAAAATTTATTTGAGGAAACAACAATAGCTTACAAACTTGACTTTCCAACTTCTAACTTCTTTGAAGTTAGAAGATGCCCTTGGCTTCACCTCTGGATTTCAACTCACAAATGAGTTGTAAAATTACTGGTAGCAATTCATTATCAAGAGCTGTAGCAAGCCATATCTCAAGCCCCTGGAGCCCTTTTCTCCCACTGTCTCTGAGTTTGATGTAAGCTGCCAGTTGTGCAGCCCAAATACGTATACTCAAGAAAAGATTTTGGTTAAACACTGTTGTGATTATTTTGTTTGGTCTAACAGGATACTTAGTATTATGAAAACTTTCTAAGAAGTGTGAACTGTTATAGATGGTTAGTGCTTAAACAGTATAACATGCTGCCAAATGATGTTTGTAATGTGAGATTCTATATACCCAATATATATATACAAAATATATACACAAATGAAATTGCTGAAATCTGTTTTATGAGAAGTTAGTGTTTTGAAACAGTCATTTTTGCAAAGTTTTTTGCAAAATGGGTCAGCAATCCTTCCTTCCGGAAGGCGTTAGCCGTCTCAGACAGTAAGGCTGTAGATTCCTACAGTCATCAAATAATTTTACAATAATTTATGTTTGAGAAAGAATCAATATCAAAGCCCATGAAATTGTAATTTAATGCAAATTTTAATAAATACTTTTTGATTTCTCCTCATAGCTTTTTTGCCAGTGACATTTTCACATTTCTTTTTTGTTAGCTTGGGTATGGTTTTAGAATTTTCTGAGAAGTAAACATTGTTCACCATCATATACAGAGGCAGACTGATGAAGATTTTGATATTTTTTAATTAAAATTTTAGAAAGGCACAATTTCAGCAAAGTAATAATTGTGAGCCTTGACCAGCTTGATACTGTATGCTTAGTAGGAGTTACACCCAATCTGCTATTGAGTAGCTGGGTGCCATCTTGTTCTCTGACATGTAAGCTGAAAATGCACTGCTGTTAGACAGACCAATTTCTTCTACTTGAATGACAAAGTATATAACTGGTGCTAAATACAGGGATATTTTTGAGCTGTAGAAGCAAGAAGAGAGAACCGTAGGAGGGTACAGTTAATTACAGAAACTGACTATTTCTGACCTACACATCTTGTAGACCTGAGTTAGTTACTTTTCACTGATCAAAATAATTAAATAGCAGTATGCATATATTCAAATGGAAGTCATTCGCTGTCTCACTATAAAGAGAGAGCATCCAAGATCCCATGATACTTTGAATACTAATCCTTTTCTTTAAAATAAATGGAAGAGTCTCTTTGCTATCAGTTACAGTCCTTTAGGAAAAATAATCTATGTACTTCATGCAGAAAAGTAATCAAAAATGCCTGCATGATGACATGTGTTTCTTTGAAAGATTACTTCTGGTATCCTAGTGCAAAAATTCTTCTGAGACAAAATCAGCAAAGCAATTCATTTTTAACCAAAAGATATCTTTTCCCAAAGTGCAACCACATTCTGATTATGATCAGAAGGTGTATTTGACTATATAGAGTCTGGACTCATAAGTTATTAAAAGAATAAGCATAAATAGTAACCTTTTTGTTTAGAAATACTGCAAGTGCTTAATTAGGATTGATGTTATCTCTGGGGTGACAGTACTTTTATATGTATCCTAAATGACATTTATTACCAGATCTTCATGTGTTTGAATGCAAGAAAAAGTAGGGAGCAAACTAAGCTGTGAGTACTGCAAAGGAAGCTCAGTAATGAAGCCTGACAATGAGGATCTAATCACTACTTTCATGGCAATTATGCAGTGTACTGAGCAGGACTTCAATTCCTAGAGAAAGATAGACAATGAATACTGAATTTTGACCTGCCTTTTAAGACATTCTAAACTACAGTAATTTAATTGGGATCACATAATTACTCAAAAGGCAATCTCCAGTGCATTATCATCCTCCTGTGTCAGCCCTGCATACCTTGTTATCCTGTTAGAGTTTGTCAAAAAAATGTCACAGGAGACTGAATCTTACCGAGGATAATAACCCTACTGCTGCTTCTTCAAGCCTCAAACCTGAGTTCTGAAATAATGAGAGGGCTCTGCTGCTGGGAAGAACCTTTTTCATTTGTTTAGGATATTTTTTTTTAAGCTAGACCACCCAGTTAGTTCTGTCATAGCAGAGGTAGAGATTTAAAAAAAAATAAATATTTTGCACAGTGGATTCTTCACGGGTTTTGTTCACTGACTTATTATGCAGAATTTGCAGAGGTATCTAACAGTCCCTTGCTTGCTGGGTTATATATAATATTAGTGATTCCCTCTTCATCTCTGTAGAAAAGAAAGAACATGGAAATAATACTTTATAGGATGACATCTCATCTGTTTTTTACATAAAGTTTACAAGTACAATTTATTCTGATTTTATTTTCCATTTCCTTTGAATCCACAATGAAGTTTGATAGTATACTGCTGCAATATATGTCTTGGTGTTACTATTTGTACCATTTGTTAGCATGACCAATGAAATCACTTATTTACTTTGTTATTCATGCCCATTCAACCAAAATGAAGGAATCTGAAGGAATAGCTAAGATAAACAATTTTCAGGTAAAATCACCCAACAAATTTGACTTTTATGTGTAAAAAAGTAAGATAAGGCTAATAAAAGTCTTCTGCCTCTGTGACTGATATTTGGACTGGGCACCAGGACATTGACATTGCCAGTCTGTCCCCAACAGGAAATATTAGACTATAATTTCTATATTTCTTTTTACTTGTCACCATTCCCTTTTCCAGGGGCTAATACAGCCTTACCTGAACTTCTTCCTTCCTCATTTCCAGGGTTCATAAGCAACCATGTGTTATCTCTATGAATACTGTAAATTCTAACACTACTCCCTCTCTAGAAGTCATTGTGCACTCTTGAGTTTTACCTGCAAATTCATTGCTTTGCATCTGTTTGCCAGACTACACAAAGTTCTCTGTCATGCATGGTGTGGGATTTAGAAAGGACAAGCATCACCTTTCATTTTACCTAATTTTCTGTGTAATGCTCTTGAAATAAGTCAAACAACAGACAAGCCATTGCTGACAGCAGGCTTGGCTTGGCTTGCACAAAGGAGATAAATCTATAACTAGATCAGTCACCGCTGCAAACACTCCCAGCAGCTCTCATATCTTTCTGCTTGAAGTGCTTCCATTTGGAACTGCTATGCATAGATTTTCTTCCTCTACGCTTTTATCAGTGATGGCAATTTTATGTCAGATTTTAAGGACAACAAAATAAGCATAGGGCGATTTGAAAATGACTAAATTGCTGTATTTCTGAAAATATTTCAGATGTTACAAGTTAGATTTAGCATGGTGTGGGCATATCTTTATGGCCCATAACTGAGAGTGGACCCCCTAATAACTAAGACTAATTCATCACACTCTATGCTAAGAGATGAGTGAAATGCATCACTGATACACGCTGCTCCATGCACAACACAGCTGAATCTATCCTTTTTACACATCAAGTGGAAAATCTTTTAGTTACTTAACATGATGGAGGAAATTTGGCAGAAGTTAGGGGCAGGAGTGTTGGAGTATAAGTAACATGTGAGTCATGATGGCACTCTTGGCATTGTGAGAAACAATTAGGACCTTCCAGATACAGATGGGCTTCGTGTGATTGTGAAAGAACCATGGCTTCATCATGTTTTGATTTTTGTGGGGAGGATGATGAGGGGAAAATTAATAGATAGTGTGCATCTCTCATATGGACACGCCACAGAAAGAACCAGAAAAGGCCACTGAAGGTAGGGCACACTGCCAGTGTATTTTTTTTTTAATTTATTATTCTGAAGTCATAAGGTTAATTCATCCAATGATCCAGAAATAATTACCGTACAAATGATGTGATTGATGGAGATTTAGGAACTTACATTACAATTAAAGAAAAAACATACAAAAGACCCAGAACCAGTTGATACTATCACAGGTAATTTTTTTCTGGCCAATGCATGAGGAAAATAATTATTTAACATCTCATAACATTTGTCAGTATCTTGCCCACACATATGGTGACTCTTTTTAGTAAATCTCACTGATGTGATACTGATACAGGCAATCCCATATCTTTACCTAAGCATGAGTAAAAGCTTGGAATTGTTAATTTATAAATACGAATATACAAAATCCTTCAATTTGCTGACAATTAAAAAATACTAATTTTAGATCAAATGAGGCATAAAGCAAGATAGTTGCATGATAATTAGACCACTTTAATAAAATCTGTTTACATTTCTTAAAATCTGAAGAAACTGCAAACCAACAAACCAAATAAAACTATCTCTTTAAACATGTTTTAATATTTTTGCCTTTTGTACTGGATTCAGCTAGGATAGGGTTAATTTTCACTGGAGGCTGGGGGCTGGGCATAGCCGGGGTAGATGAATCAAACTAGCCATTAGCCAAGGCGATATTCCACACCATCATGACGGGGATGGGGGTCTCTCTCTCTTTCCACCTCTCCTTGTGAGAGCTTTCTCGCTGGGTTCCAGGTGCTGAGACGTCTGCGTTACATATTACTTGCATTATATCTGTTTAAACACTACTGTTATTTCGCTGTTATTGTCATCATTTATGTTTCATCATTAAAACAAACTCTTTTTATCTCAACCCCACAAGGCCCTGCCTACTGCTCCTTGCGGGCTCTCCTCCTCACTCCCGGTAGGGAGGAGAGAGCCAGGGAGTGACCTCATGGTTCCTTTGTCTCTCCCTGCCATCAGCCAGCTTGAACCACTACACCTTTATTAATACATACATTTTTTAATCAAAGCAATTTTTCACTGCAAAGTGAATTAACAAAACTTTTCATGGTTACAGAGGTTTGGACCGTATCTATTCCCAAGTTTCTACAATTACCAAAGCAAAACATAAATTTATCTCTCATCTTCATCTTGTATCAAACTATTTAAAATCTGTATTACTATTTAAAATCTATATTACAGTAAGTTGGACTTCATTCCATGCAATGATCAGAAAAATGATTTTTTTTTATTTTGTTCCTTATTGCTTTGTCTTCCATACTAGTTTGCAATGTGCATTCATTAAATAAGTAATAATCAACTGCATTAAAACAAGCATATGCAAATAATCTTTTGGATTTTGTCTTCAAAGGATCTTTCTATTTTAACAGGTATAACCCAGTCTTCACTTGTTTTTCAGGTTTAATGTTAATAACAGTAATTATATAGTCTTTCATGAACTTTTTCTTTATTGTCACACACAGTTATTTGCATGTGAATAAAGAAACGACATTTTACTTACTGCTAGGCAGATAAGCAGTGTCATACCCATAATTTATAACATGACTAATTAAAATGATTGATTTTGCTATAATGTTCTTTGCCGTGTTTACTGCATGGAAGTTATTAAAATATTCAGTACAACAACAATAAATTCCTTATTCAGAGCAATAGTAAGCATGTATATTTAATTTAATGTTAACCTGCTTTCTGACTAACTGAAAGTAGCTTGAAAAACTCTTCGATGGCAGCATGATGTTTTTTTATATCTTCTTAACGTTATCAAATAATTCTCTGGATGTAGTCCACATCTGAAACAGTACCTTGAATATACCAACTGAACTTCACCCTCCCGGTGACGATTTTAAAGGACCTTCTGTGTAATCCGATTTACTGTGTTCTTTTCTTTTCTTAGTCACTAAGGGAAAACCAAGGATATTATCAGTATGAATTTCAACAGCCTGTAGCTGTCATTGTTTTTAATATTTGTTTGCTTAATGTCATTTTCACAAAGTGCTATGTGTTATTTACTCCTAACTACATAAATGGCTCTCGTCACCACTTTGCATCAGTCACTATGGACAACGCATTGCCCTCCTTTATCATAGTCAAGAAAGGGCAGTGACAGCATTCAGTGTTCAACAAAGTTACCAAGTCTTCCATCATAACCAAATATAGAAGACTATGCTTTTAAAAAATTCCATGTTACAAATACTCTAAATATATGCTCCTGGTGTGTGATCGTTCTGCTAACACAAAGCATTAAACTAATTAGCAATAGCATGAATGCAAATGATGTTCCTGTTAAAGGACTTTGCATAATGCCCCTATGATTCGTAAAGCAATTACAATAGTAGTTGTATGTCGCTATTAATCATTTTAATAACTATTGAATACTGCATTTAGTTCACTTTTAGAGCCCTAAATCAAGATATTCCTTTGCATTGTATTCATCAAATCTTCATGGTTTTTCTTGTTTTTTCTTTTTAATTTGTTGAATAATTCCAGCCACTTAATTAAAAAAGTTTCCCACCTTAAACTCAAACATCTTTAAAAACACTACCTATGAAAAAGTGGCTAAAGAACAGATATCTCTTTGTGATTCATTTATTCTAGCTGCAGAGATAAATTACATTATGACTTGCTATGCATTGTCTTTTTACAAGAGCCAGAAATAGAGACAGTTCTGAGCTTAAACAAGAAGGAATGAAAATCCTTTATATAACCTCATTCTCTCACGTACTCATAGTTTCATGCACAGGTAGTAGTGCAAAGAGTTCAAACCATTATCTCCTGCTCAATGACCCCAGGGATAAAAGTTTGGATCTATGGCTATGGGGCCATGTACATAGAATCACAGAATGTTAGGGTTGAAGGGACCTCTGAAGACCATCAAGTCCAGCCCTTCTCCTAGTGCTGTACTGGAAAGGCTATGTTTTGCAGGACAAAGTGCATTTTCCCCCAGTCGTGTAGAAGGATATTGGGTGAGGGGTACCAGCAGCCGGCCTTTCATCTGTTTGCAGAATCCACTCTGTGCTGTGTGTATTAATGAGGCTGTATGGATAACAGACTAATTCCTTTAATTTAGGAGCTTGTAAAATGTAAAACGAATGCTATCTTCAGAATAAGGCTGGAATAATGCTGCCTCCTGGTTTTCCTCATATCGTCCTTTGACCTGACCTATGGACCCTTCTCAAGGTGAGAAGGAAAATCTGAAGGTGTTGCAAAGGGTGAATCCTTTTATAGTTTGCTTTGGAAAGGCAGAATTAGTTTTAAGTTGACCAGCTGATAAAGAGACATCTTTTATCTGCAATGTTTACCACAGCACAAGCACATAGCTGTCAAATTCAGGCCGCAGTCTGGAAAATATATCCCTATTAGACTTGAAGACTTGTTAACTCCATCTCTCTTTTGAGGAGTCATTGATCTGCTGGAGGGCAGGGCTAGGAAGTGGTGCTCAATGGAATGGGAGAAAACATTGGGAAGTTCAAAAAAATGCAAAACCTTGCATCTGGCATGAAATAGTAGCATGGAGCCGCATGAGATGGCGACCAACTGCTTGGAAACTGCTCTGCAGGAAGGGTCCAGAGAGCCCAGATGTTTCTCAAGTTTAATGTGAGCCAGCAGTAACTTTTGTGACAAAAGTGGCCTCAGCAGTCTGTGCTGTATTGGCAGTAGTGGAGCCAAAGTGTCCATGGAAGTGATCCTTCCCCTCCATTGGGCATCTGTGAGTCTGCAATCTGGAGTAGTATCCATCTGCTAAAGAAAAAAGAAGTGAAGTGCTCTGGGATTCCAGGTGGGACCTCCCAAAGTTGCGTATGTTCTGTATGCCATGGAAAGAAAAAGGCTGTGTCCCACTGCATTTCATTTCTCCATCACTGTGATGCCCAATTCACATTGGTACGACTCATCTGGTATGAAGATGACTTTTTTGTGATCTCCTTACAGCTGTCTTAGATTGCACCCCACAAAGTCTAACTCAGGATGTCTCCCTAGAGGGCTTCTACAACCATTGCTGTTTCATCCTCTAAATTTCTGTCAAGAAGTGAGGCAAGAAGCTGTACACAGAATAGCACAAACCTAAGTCAAATACTGAAGGACTATTTATCTTTGTTTTAACTAAACATTAGAAGCTACCTTGAATTCTCACTGTAAAACCAGGATATATGCATGACCATGTATATGTATAGGGCAACCCAGATTCCACCTTGGTCCTTAAGAGCCACATTCAAGTTCTTTATCCTTTTCTGCTCTTGGGAAGTTCCTTTCTTTGCCTTCCAAATCAATATGGCTCACTCTCCCAAAAGCTGCTGCAAAATGTTGTATATCTCAGAGATTAGTGAAGTATATTGCTCTCTTTTATCCAATGTCCTTTAAAGCCAATTGTTTTTCATCAAAAATGTCACTATGCATCTCAAAGCATTGGAAAAATGATCTATGGAAATGAAATGTACAGCTCCAAGATATCTCTTCTTTTGCTGACTAAGTTGTAAATTCAGATCACTTACCATAGTTCCTAGAACAGCTTTGCATTGAATTAGTATGGATATTTTGGATACTGAAGCGCTTTTCAGTGCTTCAGTCTTGTTTTCCTTCCCTCAAAGATGTCAATTTATACAGAGTATGATATATATGTAGCTCTTTTCCAGCTTGTTCTCTTACTCAGATAATATGATATACTTTTGATAAGGAACACTGCTCAAGAAACAGGGAAAAAAGAAACAGAAAAGACAGCAGCTATATGTCACTGTGTTCAAATAAAATGATATTTCGTTCTACTCCTTTACATGATTTTTCAAATTAGCACAATCTTCAGTTAATTTTCGCTTACAGGGAGATAGCACTTGGATATTTTTCCCTGCACTGTTTATCGTAAGAAAATTATATAATTAAGATTTCTTTCAAACTGCGGTTTTAAAGGCTACAATAATTGAGCTTAAAAAGTTCTATTATAATACTGCAACAGGTAAACTACCACAGGATATTTTGAAAGCTGCCAAAAAATCTTAGTTTTTCTTTTCAGTTTTCTCAACTTAAGCTAGAGTTGTCTAAAATTGAGCAGTCTCAATTCTATTTTGCGTCCGATTTTAAGGTTCTGGGGGTTTGGGGGTTTTGTTTCTTTCTTTCTTTTGAAATTGCTTGTTGGAAAGTAAACAAAACTCCTGAACATTTTCAGAGAACAGAATTACGCTGTCTGAGCATTTTGGGTGAGAATGTGGGAACATTTATGCCTGTACCTTGAATTATCACTCTGTCTCTCTTCACACACTTATTAAAAAATTTCATCTTTGTCTAAACTGACACATCTCTGGGCAGCTTTTCAGCTTTGTGAAAAACAGCATTTTGATGAGATTTCACTTGCCAAAAATATTTGACTAACTCTGCTTTAAAGCAGCTTGCTCTGCTTTTGCCGATGATCTGCTCTGTGTGAAGCCTCCCCAGGCTCCATCTGAATAACCTGTGATTAAAGTCTACAGATCTTTCGGGTGTGGCGGGGAAGAAGAAGGAGGTAAGGGATGCCATGGAGACCATGGAGAGGCTGAAGTGCCAGGACATGGAGACAGTAGGGTCCCCTCTCCTACCAGCGCAAGCAGCCTGGCCCATCGTGTCTCTGCTGCCCGTGTTTCACAGAACCATAGAATCATAGAACCATAGAATCATAGAATGGCACAGACTGGAAGGGACCTTAGAGATCATCTAATTCAACCTCCCTGTCATGGGCAGGGACGTCTCTCAACTAGATCAGGCTACTCAAGGCTATGTCCAACCTGGCCTCGAACACTTCCAGGGAGTCACTTTCAACCCCCCGGGGGAGGGGCCAGCCATAACGTCTCTGGGCAATTTATTCCAAAGTCTTGCCACCCTCGTACTGAAGAATTTCTTCCTAAGATCCAACCTAAATCTATTCTCCTTCAACTTATACCCATTTGGTCCCTCTCCAGCCTCCCTGTAACTTCGCTTCAGATATTGGAAGGTAGCTATTAGGTCCCCGCAGAGTCTTCTCTTCTCCAGGCTCAACAATTCGAGCTCCCTATCCTCATAGCAGAGGTACTCCAGCCCCTGGATCATCCTTGTGGCACTTCTCTGAGCTCATTCCAACAGATCTATATCCTTCTTATGGTGGGGACACCAGAACTGGATGCAGTGTTCGAGGTGGGGTCTCACAAAGCAGAGTAAAGGGGCAGAATCACCTCTCTTGACCTGCTGACCACGCTTCTCTTGATACATCCCAGGATGGGGTTGGCCTTCTGGGTTGCGTGAGCACACTGCTGGCTCATGTTGAGCTTCTTGTTTATCAACATCCCCAAATCCTTCTCTTCAGGGCTACTCTCAATCCACTCTGGGCCCAGTTTATATTTGTGCCTAGGATTGACCCAACCCAGGTGCAGGACCTTGCATTTTGACTTGTTGAAGCTCATGCAGTTTGCACTGGCCCATTTCTCAAGCCTGTCAAGGTCCCTCTGGATGGCATCTCTTCCCTCAAGTGAGTCCACAGCACCACACAGCTTGGTGTGGTGCTCAGTAAGCAAACTTACTGAGGGTGCACTCAGTGCTGTCGTCCATGTCACTGACGAAGATTTTGAACAGCACTGGACCCAGAACAGACCCCTGAGGAACTCCACTTGTCACTGGTCTCCATGTGGACATTGAGCCATTGACCACAACTCCTTGAGTGTGACCATCCAGCCAGTTCTTTATCCGCCAAGCGATCCATCTGTCAAATCCATGTCTCTCCATCTTAGAGACAAGGATGTCATGTGGGACAGTGTCAAACACCTTGCACAAGTTCAGGTAAATGACATCAGTTGCTTTTCCCATGTCAACCAGCGCTGTAGCTTTGTCTTAGAAGGCCACTAAGTTAGTCAGGCATGACTTGCCCCTAGTGAAGCCACGTTGGCTGTCACCAATCACTTCATTGTTTTTCCTGCGCCTTAATACAGCTACCAGGAGAATCTGTTCCATGATTTTACCTGGCACAGAGGTGAGGCTGACTGGTCTGTAGTTCCCTGGGTTATCTTTGGTTCCTTTTTTAAAGAAGAAGGTTGTGTTTCCCCTTTTCCAATCTCTAGTGACTTGCTCCTTTGCTTGCTGAGGAGCTATGCTTGGGAACAAGACTGCCTGACTCGAAGCATGAGGTGGAAGTAGTTAGGTGTAGCATGACTTTCTTCCTTTCACAGGAAAGTCAGTGACCTTCTAACATTTGTTTACAAGGAAAAGGTTTTAGATTTTTACTTCTGACTGATCTGAATGCTTTGGGGAATCCATGCCTAAGCACTTTCTAACTTCAGACCAAACATTTCTGTTTCGTCTAGAAACATTTCATATTTTTCCGTCTCTATTCCACTTTCCATCACATCTCCCACTTTTTAAATTGCTTAGAGAGGAAAAAGGGAGGTTTTACAATGTCAATTATTTCCAAAGTCAAAGGTCTTGGTGTAGCAATAAGAACTGGACGTTTACAACAATTTCTTACATTTTTCAGTAAGGAGAGAGAAGTCACACTGCCATTTCTAGGAATTTCTTGCCAGCATAGTTTTTCTTCCCTACAATCTCTCACCAACTGATCTTCATAATTAAAACTAAACCCTTCAGATTACCTATTCTTTTTCACTGTGTCAGACTTCACTTGCAGAAAAATTCTGCAAAATGTTTACCCTTTACAGAGATGTCATTACTCCTTCCCAGATTGGTTCCTATCTCAAAATCAACAAAACCACAAGAAGTGCTACAATTCAGGCTTTTCAGATGGTGGTAAAATATCACTGGAAAGAATGTCAGCCATCTGTTGTTTAAACCAACCAAAATATATTTATTGTAATCCTTTCATAAGGACCGTGTCTTTAGAAGCAAACACATGTACATTTGTTGGCAGCAGAAAGCCTCCTTTAATTGTAATAGGATAAGAAAACATTTCTCTTTCCTTTCCCTGATGGTACATTATTTGGAAAAATGTTAATTTTTATCAACAACACCAGAAACATTCTAAATGAAGTATCACAATATACTTCCTTGCATAGCTGACAAGTTATTCTAATAAGTTATTCTCAGATGTTGGGTTATAAACAGAAGTCTGCAACACATTCTTATTTACTGACTCAATCAATTTCATCAAACATGATGTTGTCAGAAATTAGAGTAGAAAGATGGCAGAAAAATAAGAAGCAAGTGTGGAAAAGACCTGAAAAGGACGCTACAAAATGCAGTAAGTTTTATTAAATTTCAGGCCCTCACAGACCTTTATGGTCCTGTCAGTTCCAGTCTGCAAAAATATAAAAATAAAATCCATTCTTAAATGATTTATTTTTAAGGTGTTAGCAACTTTTCCAAGTTCATCACCAAAATGACTGAAATATTTTTAAAGCATGGATTTGACTGATGTGAACAATTAGTAGAATTATATTATATAAAAGTATGTTTTCAGTCCAAAAAAGAATTTAAGCAGAGATTCAAGAAGCTTTGTCATTTGAGAACTTATCTAAGTACATCACAAGGATTTTATGATACTTCTGAAGTGAGAAAATTCAGGAATTCTAATCATACTGAAAATGAACCCAATGCATTAAAACATGGAAAAGCAGGACATATAGAAGTATGTCGAACATAAAATTGTAGCATTCTTCTAAAATACCATCACAAAATCCATCAGATTGATTAAACTGTTGTAGCATTTGTGGTACACAATTATACTGAATTCATTCTTTGCACTACCGGCTTTCTTTCTCTTTTTTGGTATCACCATAGGAAATTGAGATTTTTGTTCTCTTTCAATGTTCTTTTATTTTTCTGCACAAGGATACACTTTACTTATATGAAAGTGTGAAAAATTGCCCATTATTAGGTTATTAACAGCATTTGGAAATGAGAAATTTTGCCTTGGGAAGCTGCATTTCCTACAGTAATAATTTTAAAATTAATTTGTGCTTGTATTATGAAATTCTGTTTCCAGTGAAGGGAGAGGAATATTGCTATTGATGTAAATTGAACCAAGATGTCGACCATAAAATGTTTTCCTTTTTAACAGAAAAGTTGATTTAAATACAGAACTTGAGAAATTAGAAACAAGAGCTGTGGTAAAGAAAAAGAAGTCTGAGTTATGATGTTTTTATTGCCATGAAGGGAGGTCAGGGAGGCAGGATGCTTGCCAAAGTGGTAACAATAAAAGTGTTACACTACAGTAATATGTACACTGTGTATGCTGTCAACATATTTTTAAAATTTTTGTTTAAAATATTGTACCTAAAAGTCCCTTGTAATCAGAAAAGCTAGATGCTGCCATCACTATTATTTTCATTATGTGACTGAAGTGGATCTCTGAACTGATGATTTGGTGAAATGCAGAATATGTTGAATCTTTCTGAGTGTGACAGCAAATTGAACGCTACTAACCAGGAGCTTCTGTTTCTTCTTGCCGTAAACGTACCATTACCAGTACAATCTGTGTCCTCTGTGTGAGTTGGCATCAGTTTTCATCCATAGCTCAGTCTTTCCTTTAGATTGTTTTACTGTTGTGATCTTCTGTAGAAGCAGCAGCGAAGCTGCATGACAGCAGCAGCCTCCTGTTTCTCCGTCTTTCATGGTGAGACCAACTCCCTTCTCCTCAAAGAATGGGAGTAAAGTTAAACCTGGGAAAAATCAGAAGCCAGTTCAGATGCTAGAACAAGTCTCAGGAAAGCAAGCTGATGGATAGTGTATGTGTGAGACAGCAAACTGTTGCTGACTGTCCTTCATAATACAGATTCCTGGGGTTTACTGCCATGGTAATGGCCATGAGTGGTAACAACAGGGAGAGTAATAAATACATATAATACAGCTGAATCTGTGCTGAATGTCAGGGACACTCCTGTACCTGCCTGGATAAATGAACTGCAGTAAGTTGATGGTAATATATTTTTTTATATTTGAATACCTTTAAATTGAGATAATTTCCAAAATTATTCATATATTTAAAATTAGTTTCATCTAAGAACTCTGTAATGTGCTACAGTTACTTTCATACATTTAAATTGTGCTCTCAACATTTTTTTTAATATTTCATAGGTGTCACTAAGTAGCTCTTCCCTTTAATTTCCCACTTGGTCCACCTTAGTGATTTGATATGACTGAGTGCATCATCAATTCTGTATGTAAAATCATACTTTTACCTTTACCATAACACAAAAAGTTAAAGTATATATTTTTTTCCCCTCCAAGCATTAATCCTGGGGTTTGTGTTTTGCAAAAGCCTAGTATACAAAGGGTATAGAATATCCTGAAAGACAAAGAAACACAAAAACCCAAATGATGTTCTCCTCATTTTGAATGAACTGAATGCTCTTATTCAGGCCCGAGGAGGAGATGAACTAATTGCTTGGACCATGCCAGTGACAGGCAGTAACACTGCGTGAGGAACAACAGATTACTCAACAGTTGGTAACTTATTTATGTATTATCATCACTATGTGTTCTAGGTTACCTTACACGTCATTTTTTTATGTTGATGTTGCTATACTCATTCTAGGAGTTAATTTTCTGAAGTCAATTTGTTAAACAGCTAAAGAGTTGATTTCACAAGCATCTTCAATAAGACTTGGCAATGATCAGATTAGTATTCATTATTAAACAAAAATGTATTCTGGAACAAAAGTATTGTCTGGAATCTTTCTATATCTATGTTGTTAGCAAAAAGAAGCTAAAATGGATGAAGCATTTTGATTAAGTTCTTCCATTCATAAAAACATTCTTCAGGTTCAGCATCGCTTGAGAAGCTTCCAAATCTTATCTGTGACATAGTTAATCCATGAAGCCAAATAAAGGCTACATGAATAATTTTTCATGATAGTGAGATCATCTTCATGAACTGAAAAAGGAAGATTTTTGATTTATTTTTTTTTGGTAGCAAAGAACACTTGACAAAGAGCACAAATATTTTCTGTACCACAGCCTACTTTGAGATTTGTTCTTTTAGACATGTAAAACTTCCTACTTTACACATTGCTCATGTGTATCAGTTAGTAGATTTAATCCTTGCTATCTCTTTGTTATCATCAAGTAGGATACTCTTGAATGTGAAATACATCACACTAAATTATAAATATTTGAAAGAAAATGCTATTACAAGCAGACCTATGGTTCAGTACACTGTCAAATGAACAAAAGTATAATCACACATTATTTGATTCTGCTTTGTTTCCATAGTAACTATAAATAACTCATTGTAGTATTCTCATACATGATTTTTCCTTTCCATTTCTTGACATCAGATGTTGGTTCTTTTATGGAGGGCAAGATTCTGTGCAGGAAATGTCAACAAATTACTTTATGTTGTTCAGAAGACAGCTAAGCTAATTGTTAGGATAAATATCATTTTATTGACTGAAGACGTCTCGTGACTTTCCACGGGAATAGACTTTATTATCCATCTTGATTAGTATCTTAATTTTTGCTAAGGAAGTTGAAGTGATTCTCACATGAATGATCTTTACTGATGATATATAAAATAGGAGAGAGAATTAATACCGGTGGTACCATTAATACAAAGAATTAATAAAATTCATATTAAGGTCTCATGTTTATATGGAGATTAGAAATTTAGCCTAAAAATATCAGCATGAAAAAATGTGAATATACTGCCAGCAAAATGACACATTATCAGTTAAAAACATGAAGCAAAGTCTAGTGGCGTTCTAAAATTTATTCCAGAGACCTTAACGATGGACAGTGGGAGCAGTCAGTCTACCATGTAGTAGAGGTGCTCAGAAGGCTACAAATCTTTATTCTGAACCTGACAGGCATTATGTATATCTCAACACAGAGCAGTACAGAACTTGAATTCAGTCTAGTATACTGCCCTGGAATAACAAAAAAGATGAGCATCTTATGATGTTTTGATAAATAATCCTTATAAATATTTGTACCTGGAATTCATTGAGTGTTTTTTCATGTGTCTTCACAGAAATGCTTTGTTTTGTGTTACTAAAATTAGAACCCAAGATCAAGATACTTTACTAGCTCAAGCATTGCCTATGATTTATTTCTTAGACAGCAACTGATATTTGCAAAATAGGCCCCACAGGGAGTACCTTAAAGATCCACAAGGTTGCAGATCTCCTATTTGTCAATGAAAAAGTCTACCTGTTGGCACCATGCAGAACTTTAAGCTGACAAGTATAATCTTGCAAAGTTACAGGGGAGCTGAAGAACTGTGGAGACCTTGGAAATTCATCCAGACTTGGCTATGCTCTGCAAAGCCTGTGAGCCATGTACTAAGATGCTGTTTGCAATTCTGTGAGGAGTTCAGGGCTTTACATAGTTTTGTATGCAAAGGCAACTGAAATTTGTCAGTCCTGTTTGAGGTGTAGTATCTGTTATAATCTGGCTTTCACGGAAGATTTCAATATGCACAAGCAGAACACTGATGAAAAAATCAGACAAACACAAACTGAATATGCTGCTTCCAGCAAATGAGGAATTCAGTTTCACACAGCTCTGCAAGCTGTTAAGAAAGTAGCTAATATTTTTTCTAAATATTGCCAGAAATCATGAGTAAGGAAAGGAAAAATGTCCTCAATTTTGTGGCATTGAAACACTTTCTAGCAATTTCTTTAGAAGCAGAATAGAAGAAACATAGATCATCTACTAAATGTCGCTAGTCCCTAGATACACAGCGGTTTCTCTTACCTGTGTGAAAATGAGAGGTTATCTCAGAATATCAAAATGTCAGCAGTTATATTGAAGAAATACAAGTTGCTTATCAACCAGAGTATTGCTTTCTGAGGACCAGTCTGGACACATGGAGGTTGGAGCAGCACAAGCCTGGCTTTTCTAACCTGTATGTTCTCCATGGATATCTACAGTAAGAGAGGTGATAGGAATAAAAAAACAGTAATGTTCGTTCCTGGTGGCTCTTGTACCAAGTTTTGTGAGAGTGCATGTCCATAAGGAATGTGTGGAAAGATAAGAGAGTTCTTGACAAACTTAGTTGAAGTCCCACAGAGGGAGAATTTGTAGGCTGCAGATCATTTGCAGTAACTATCTAGTGCCCTTTGTCCAACCCTCAAAGACACAGTGCAGCAAAGCAAGAAGGAATTAGGGAAAATAAGATACAGAAGAAAAGATGTTTCCTAGTTTCTCATTCACAAGAAGGAATTTCCCAAAAAGATGCTGGGGAGAGGATCAGTCTAGCCCTCAGGAAAATGGACAGTCAGTGCAGCAGAAGCCAAGAACAATATTTCTTTGTCATTAGACCTAAGTACTATAAAATCATGTTTAAAATTATTTGCATTGGAACAAAACTGGTTGAGCCACTGATGCAAGTTTAATTCATATTTAAGTTGTCTTCAGGATATATGTCAATGTCTAGTGTAGTAAGAGTGCTTTATGAGTTTAATGTGTAAGAGCTTCACCTAAACTCCCCGATTTTAGCTTCACCATTAGCCAAGTGAAAAATGTTTCTACTAAGCAATGATTTATAACCATTTCATTTTTTTCTAATTAATTTTTTTTTATAATTAATGAAAATGTTAATTATATCTAGCACTGTATTATTGCCTATTCAGCTAATGAATGATTTTATTCCCAGGATAAGAACAGAAGAGCAGATGGCTTTTTTCACGTGTGACAGTTTTATATGTGTATCTAAGTATTTGTTAATATAGTTCTGTCTGAAAGTTATTTAGAAGTATAGTTTAATAAGATCTGTATCTAAAAGAAAAAAAAATCAAAAGGACCTCTATCCATTCTGACAGAACAGTTGGAGGCCACAGGGCACAAGTAGCTGAACCTGAGGTCACAAAGTGGTTTTGTGGTTCTGAAGCCAGACATAGATTTTGTTTTTATAAAGGTGAGAATAACAAGTAGGTGTAAGGTGGTTAGCATTATCATTGACATTAACAAGAACTTATTGAAATTCTTTGTATAGTTCTCATTTCAAGAGCATATAAGAGATGTCAGCAGTTTGGAAATGATTTAGGAAAGAACTCAAAGAATAATGTAAGGTTGAAAAACCTGTCTCAACTGTAAAAGACTAAAAATAGTTAATCTGTTTAAACAAAAAGAAGGCTAGGAGGTGAATTGTTTGTAGTCTACAGCTGCCCTCAAGAGGAAAGTTTTCTGGTAGTAGAGGGCTCTTTAATCTTACAGATGAAGGGAGAATGAGACCCAGTGGCTGGAATTAGAAGCTTAATAAATTCAGAGTTGAAATGAGGTAGACTTCTTCAGCAGTAAAATGTAATTAAACTGTGCAACAATTTGCTGAGTATTGTGGTGCAATTTCCATTATTTAACATCTTTAAATTAAGATCAGTTTTCTTTTTAAAGATATGCTCTAACTCCACCAAAATTGTGGACTCAGTGAAGGAATTAGTGGTTGAAGCTTTTGGGGCTGTTTTGCTGGAAATCAAATTTTGATTGATCATAATGGTTTCCTCTGAGTAAAAACCTGTGAAATTTCATAGGTTTATGTTCTGTTGTCCTTTCTCATACTGAACAATATCTTCCTTTGCAGTTAGTCTCTTTTAAAGCCATTTTCATTGTGTGTCCAACATGTGTAACAGATTCTGGCTCTCAGGAATACTGTTTTGCAAACTCATTCTGTTCTAGCACCAGTAAAATAACATTAAATTTTGTAAGACATATAGTCATTACATGTATTAGGTCTGTGACTGAAATGATTGTACTGTCCTTAGCTCATTTACCCGCATACATTACACGGTGGCACATCTTAGTGCAGGGTGACAACTGCTCAATGGGAAGAAAGCCCTTGGGGATTTTTTTAACTCTGATTAACCAACATTACTGAAGCAAATGAACCATCATGACTACCACTCAATGAAGCCACTGGAACATCCCTTTTACAGGGAAACCTTTCCTTTTCTCTGAGCTTTAATGCTACACAAGGTGGATAGTAGTACCTTCCGTGATCCACTTACAGTGGCCCCAAACACAACTGCTCAGAGTAGTGATCCACGTTCTCACCTGTTGTCTTTCTGCCTTGAGTATGTATATGAATAGAATAGTGCATATATAATGAACTTGTTATGCTGGGACATAAAAGACCTAGTTCTTATGCGTAAAACATGCATAAAAATAAACAGGGCTCCATAGTTGAAGAGGGCTCTGATATATCTGGGGAGATCTGTAACTGTAGTTGAAGCTCAAAGAAAATGATCTTGCCATGCTCATTAAGTTTGCCTTGGCAACTACATTGAATGAAGTGCATGGGAATAATTTGTTCATAAAAATTAATTTCTGTCATACGAGTACAACACATTTTATGGACATTTCAGAAAAGTAAATGCTCAAATGTGCAGCAACCTGAGAAATGGCCAGATGCCCGCTTTTCTGCCCCGTCTGAAAAAAAAAGAGAAACTAGATGAAAGACAAGACTATGTATTGGGTCTGAAAATACTATTTATCCTTTATGGGAGTCTACTTTATTATACTCTGGAATGTTCTTCATATAACTGCTTAAAATAAGTCCAGTAGGCAGGGTTCATACTACAGCGTACAATAATTCTCATGCAGTGCATAACTTCACATGTGCTGTAACAACAATTCTGTGGACGAGCCACTTTCCTCAATTGAACAAGAGGAGATTCTGTAGTAGAATATTTAGAATTGACTCCTAACAAAGGTTAAATTGAGTCCACAAACTTCACTTAACTGATTAAAATTTTCCATTGAGTAAATGTGGTGCTCCCTGTTTGTGATAAACAAGACGGTATTCCAATTGCTTACCTTCCACTAAAATAAGAAAATTACATTATAATTTAGAGGGCAGCTTGTACTCATTTTATGGGACTATTTCCAGAAGCAATAACAGCAAACTGCCAGTATACTTTTGAAATATCTCATATACTTTCTTCTAAAAGAATATACTGCACAAACGTTATTAACTTGCCTCTCTGTTTTATGCTTGCATTACAGTGCTGCTCTATCTAAAGCGTGTAATGTTAAAACCACTGAATAAAACAAGTCATATATATACAACATATACATATGTGCAGATACCTCTTTTATTCTTAATTTAAAGAATTATTTTATTATTTGTATTTACTTAGTGTTTACTTATTTTTTTCTAAGTGTATGGAGTCAAATTTATTGCATTAAGATCTGACCCTATTAAGCATTTGTTGTGCAATTCAATAATAAAATCCCCTCATTTGGATATTATTACATAATTATATAAAATTATGCAAACTTATGTTTGAATGTTCTGCAAACAAGTGACTACAAGAATCTATCCATCAAGAGCTTGGCTACATTCACACTAGAAATTGCACTCCATAAAGTAGGTTTGGATGTGAAACTTCTGCCTCTGTAAAAGTGGTAATGAGACAGCAGATAGTGTCATGGTTAAACCCCAGTAGGGGTTGCCACACAGCTGCTCTCTCACTCCCCTGCAGTGGGACAGGAGGATAAAATTGAGAAAACTCATGAGTTGGGATAAAGACAGTTCAATACGTAAAGCAAAAGCCATGGACACAAACAAAGCAAAACCAGGAATTCAGTCACCACTCCCCATGGGCAGGCAGGTGTTCAGCCGTCTCCAGGAGAGCAAGGCTCCATCACATGTAACGGTGATGTGGGAAGACAAACGTCACCACTCCAAATGTCCCTTCTTTCCTTCTTCTTTCACCAGCTTTAGATGCTAAGCATGATGTCATATGATATGAAATATTTGGCCACTTGGAGTCAGCTTTCCCAGCTGTGTACCCTCCCAAATTTTTGTGCCCCTCTGGCCTACTTGCTGGTGAGGTGGGATGAGAGGCAGAAAAGGCCTTGACTCCATGTAAGTACTACTCAGCAATAGCTAAAATACCATTGTGTTATCAACTATTTTTTGGTGACAAGTCCAAAACGCAGCAATTTATGGTCTGTTAAGAGAAAGTAACTCTATCTCGACCAAAACAATGAGAAGAAGTAGTTTTGCCTAACTTTACCATACTAAAGTAATTCACTTCAGTAATACAATTTCTGCAAATATATTGTGAAATCAAACTTTATAAACACTGGTCCCTTGGTGACAAAAGAAAGATTGTTAAAAAGCAGTAGCTATGCTATCAATCAATGAAAGCTATATTGTTTAAGCCCGCCAGTGAAGACCAACACATCTGACATTCAGTACCATTTTCACTCATTTTGAAAGCAATTTAGATAAAATTTTGTAAATTTCAGAAAGTCAGATTTATATACTTCGCATATAAATAAATTTCCAGTCCATATCCCAGTATGACAAAAAAACTCCTGGCATGCCACCTCAGTAGGAGGGGACATCAGGAAGGCACAGTGTGCAGAAAGCCTTGGATTTACTCAGAAACTTCATTTACGTTATTGAAATACACACCCTTTTCCATTTTGCCACTTCATAGGACAAAACATGTGGAAGAGAAACAGATTTTGAAAGTTATTTTTTACCATCAGTCAACAGATTTACAAGTGAAGTGGCTTCCAGGTATTTTAGGCATGCAGAACTACTTAATTTCTTCATCACTTTGAAATATTAATTTTTCTCAATGTGTTTCAGGCTTTTTTGCAAATACGATACTACTTATTTCTATTACTATTTACTAGTTGAGTATTAGATACTAGAGAAAAAGAACACCAAAATTAATGAGAAACCTCCTCCTCTCTTCCATTCCTTCTGCTTCCCTGCTTGCCATCTCTCAAACTGACAGCATTCAGTTACCTAGCTTTTAAGCATCTAGAACTGCTATATATTTAGGAACAAGGAAGGGACGTCTCCCAAATGACTATTATCCCGTCTTAGACGTGAACCTGTAAATGCTTAAGTTCTCCTCAGGGATTGGAGGTTTACTTATGATAACAGAAGGAACTTAGTTTTTTTTTGAAATGGACACCTGGAAAATCCTATACTGCTATACTCTCTGTACTTGTCCCTAATGTCCCACAGTGCCATAAGCAGAAGAGGAAGGTCACCACCTCTGCAGAACTGGAGTATCATGTGCCTGCGGCTGAACGAAATCCCTTTCAACTAAGTATAACTCTTATTGGGGTATTTCTCACTCCAGCTCTTTCAATTAGGTCCTGCTAATGCATACGTCCATGTGATTTTTTTCATTGTCTGTTGCTGGCATTACTGTATTGCTTGTTGGCAGCGTGTACTCCATGTCTTAACTCCACCTTTTTTTCACTGGGCGGTTCTACACTCATGCTCACTTTTATCTCCCAAGTGTAGCAAGAGTGTCTTTGCTGTTGCCAGTGTGCATAGCACTGCATTGTAAGAATCTGCAACCAAATAATAAATTAAAATTTGAAAAGAAAATATTTCAATCTGAATTTAGAGTAAGGAAGGCTATCCTGTTTTATAAAATTGTATATTAAACTGGGATTGAGATGATTAGAGGTAGTGCTTTTTTCAGCTTAGGAGCTTTCTCATTATCTTAGATTTTAAGTATGATAGTGGGATTTCCAGCAGAGAGAAGCAGTTGAGAAAAACATTTTGCTACAGTTAGTTAATTCTTCCCTACATGTGCTATATTCAATGTATCCATTTTAAAACCAAATGAGGCAGCTCTATCTTCTTTAGAATCTACAGCAGACCCTAGCTGTGCCAATTTTAGAGTGTGCTCATCTCTGTGGGAATATGGTTTTCTGAGCTTTATTACATATTGAAATTAAAATAATAAAAAATGGATTTTTTTCCAAAAGAAGGAAATACATAGGTTGCTGAAGGATTTTTATAGTTCTTCAGCTCGGCTCTAAAAACTAAGCAATATATTTTTTAGAAGTAGATGAAATAACAAAAAAAAAACCAACCATGCTTGTAGAGCAATCTCAGAAGATAATTTGAGCTGGAGAAAGGGTCAAATGATTAGCCCCTGAGTATTTCACCTGCAGTGTACTGACATTGCCAAACACGATTGTCTCCAGTAGCTGCCATTTCTGAGACAAAGACTGAAAACAAGGTTTAACAAACCTCCTAAAACCTAGTTCTGCCTTCTACAAAAGAGAGTAAGGTATAAGAATTTAGGCATTGAAAGATGCAGGGGAACCTCAAGCCCACATCTCTGTTACACAGAGCTACAAAAGGGCAGGAAACGACAAAGGTTCAAGAAAATGAGCTCAGTACTAGTACAGAAAATTAGGTAAGATTTACGTGTACACAGAAGGTTTATGTTACAATTTAAAAGTTGGAGATCTCTGAAATAGAAGTTCTTGATAGATAAGGTTTAGTTTGATGTGGCATCATCCAACATTTGGACAAGAGCCTGGAAAAGACCTCCTGTCACTGGCATTTTTGCAGGCCATTTACTACTGTCACTTTTCCAAATTCATCTGCTTTAGAGTCTGATGCTGCTGGGAAACCTACTGCTGATAATAATGATTATTTCTCTTGTCTGAGCCGTTGATTTTTACATACAGTGGTTTTTGGTCTAAGACTTGTAGCAGCCTTTCTTCCTATCTTCATATCTTCATATTTTTTTGGGGTTTTTTTCCGTGTCTCCTCCCAGTCATAGTTTTACTGAGACTGGAAGCATTCTGAAGCAATATGCACTGTTAGTTTAATCTTCTCTTGGTTGGTTTTTTTTTTAACATTAACTTTTTTTTTTTTTTAGTGACTTGAAATTTTGAGTATATTCTTCCTTGTTTACTGGAATTAAAAATGACCTATTATTTTTCGATTGTCTTCTCCCTTGGGAGACTAAGAGCTCCTAGGGGGGAAAAAAAAAACAAACCACATAGAATTAATTCAGTGTGTTTAGAGCCATCATCCCTACTCACTCTTATGCTTTACAGTTCATATATTTTATGGCCTGGATGTTCAAAAGCAACTACTTACGTGTTCTTTGTCTACACTGAGGTGCTACTAAGGTAACTTAAGGGAAAGGTAGGGTTACTTACAGAAAGTCTTCACAAGGTGCCCTTTAGAAAAAACGATAGCAAGTTAGATATGCAAATGTGTAGGCACTCCAACTATCTAGTGCTTTTAAACATCATTGTTACGATAATAGATCTGCCTCATCCCATATACATTCAGTACCTCCCTTTGTATGAAACGACAGAAGACTAAAAATACCTAGGGAGACAATGCACAGGGTTTCCTAACTAAAAGTGACTTAATCCTTAGTCATTTTCTGAGAGCAATTGTTAGAAACCCACTCTCATCCCATGCATTAGATAGTCATAGACAAATCAGCAACACAGCCTAATTGAAATCTTCTGAATGCCAAACTGTTCTTTGCCCATATTTATCTCATACTAATTATAAAAGAAAGTGAGATAACTGTAGTGGTGACAAAGATTCACAAAGCAGTTAACTCTCAGTTATCCAGGGGAGGATGATCTGAGTTGCAGTTTAGCTGCGTTGCACATACAAGGCAGTCCAGATGGCTCCACCTTGACAAGTCCGTCTGTGGAGTCAAAATCCGTAGCAGTGTGTCTCCAAAGCAGTGTGTGTCACATGATGGTCCATAACTTTGCAGTCAGTACAGACAGTAATATCGCTGCCCTTTCTTTTCCTTCCTCTAGTACACATATTCTACCTTTAAATAGCCTAATGTAAATATTTGCTTACTTGGGCTCACTTCTTTGTTTCTTTATGAGATGAAAAAAAAACAACAAACAATAAATAATTTCTTCACCTACATACTCTTAACTTTGATACATGTAATGTATCACATTCCCTTCCCAAACTGCTTATCATTATTATTTTGTTCCCATTAAAAATAATCATAAAAGGAAATTTAGAGTTTCTTCTACATTATTAATTCTCTCTGAAATATCTTACACTCACGTATCTGACATGCCTTGATATAAACATAACTTTAGCCTCTAATATTTATTTTTTTTCCCAGAACTATAGGTTTACTATGTCATCTTTAACTGCACTGCAATCCAAACAATAGCATCACAAATTCTTTGCAGAAGAAAACGTTAGCATTAGCATTAGCATTAATATTTATTAGTATTAGTATTAGTATTAGTATTAGTATTAGTATTAGTATTGTAGATTCATTATTTTATATAGCTGAAAATTAGCTGTTATTCCCTTCTAGCAATTTGTAATTTCAGAAGTATAAAACATCTTTTTCCTCTGATGTAGCTAGATAATATCCAACATATTTGAAACATCTAAGCTTTATGAGAATCCTTCATCTTAATCTTTATTTTGCATACTTATAAACTCTATTAAACCTATCAAGAACTAAGTGTACTCCTTAAGTGTAACTTCCTTTAGAACAGAGAAATTTCTTATCTGACATTAGTTATCAGTTCATGTTTGATACCTTTAGACATTGCACTACTAACTTTCAAACTCATCTGTGTAGAAGTATGCTGTAAATGCTTTGGATTCTCTGCAGAAATTTGGTATGACATAGGAATGTTTTGGGAGTATGCAATATCCCACAGGTATATATTGCCCATACATCTTGAAATCATTCTAACTAAAAGCCAGGCCATAAGGAAAACAAATTAATTTACAGAACCAAAAGAATCCAAGCAGCAAAGCTGTCAGAAAGTACAGTATATGGATCATTTTGGAGTCAAATATCTGTAAAGCTAGATGGAGTTGTCCCTAAGATTAGTTGCAGACTGTAGACACATACCCTACACAGTCAGGAACTTTTTCCTTCTGCCAGCCATACACACTCAGACTACATTCATGAGAAAGATCCTTCAGACAAGAAAGAATGATAACTTGCATACTTATGCCATTTCTCATGTTTTTATTTAATTTCAAAACCTCTTCATGTCCTTGAAAATATTGACAGACAGCTTATGAGGAAGAAGTTTCATTCCTGGACTACGAATTACCCTTACTTCTCTTTAAATGTTAATGTCCTTTAGACAGGATTGGTGCAGACATCTTCTCTCTCTTCCTTAAACAATTAGCAAGCCATTAACCTATGAGCAAAATGTTCTTTCCTATCTAGAGCAGTAATATAGGTATTTCAACTGGAAATTATTTCCATTTGTTGAACTTGGTATTTTACAAGAAGATATAAAGCAACAGCTATGATTTTTGCATAGTTCATTTATACAAATAAAGGCGATTACTATTTCATTTCACATGGGCTCATAACTGAGACTGGATGTGATTGCAGACTAGTGTTTCTGAAATCATGGCAACGTTTATGTTAACCAACCCCAACTTTTGTCTTTAATGAACCTTCTAGCACATTTTTTATCAAGTGCAGAATAAGTTCTGGTCTAGAACAGAAAGTAAAAAGGGAAAATACATAATGAGCTCTTCTGAGGAAAAAAGTTTGCAAAACATTTTCAAGCTTTAACATGCTTAGGCTGTAGACAGACCAATTTATCAATGGCTACATTGCATGGTAAATGTTAAATTGCAGATTCTTAATATGAGGATTAATTGCTCTGAGCGTTTTCTCCAAAGCACAAGCAAATAAAACAAGCAAACAGCTTTGCATTGACATTATTTAAGACACTTTGACTGGTGCAAAGAAAACTGTTGTTCGCTTTTTCAGTTTTACTAACCTTCCTTGTTCCTCTGTTGCTGATGAAATTTGAGACTGAGGACTGCAATAGCCAACTTTTTTTCTCTATTTTGCTGCTGTTTAAGATTCAAAAGCCATTGTATAACTGCCACTACTTGGTGAACTTTTACTCTGTCACTTCTATTTACTTATTTTTCCTCCTGGCATGTGAAGATCCTCTTAAAATGTCTCTTGCTCTGTTGCCCTGTGAAATAGCACCAGCCAAAGCGATGAGAATACAAGTCTCTTCATGCTATTAGAGAGTGTTCATGGGATATTGATATTCTATTTTAAACTGGATATAACTGTTCACAATTGCAGTGCCTCCAGCATCTATATGGATTCTTTAAACAAGATACCATATGTCTTTTCCTGAACTAAATTACTTTAGGCTTAAGAAAATTCAATTAATTTTATAAAGGACAATGCGCTATAGCTATTACTGGAATACACTATGCCACTCAACAAGCTGGTAACCAATGTTTTCATAACATTCTAGTCATAATATAAGAATTAGATAATTAAAATAGAATAATTAGCTCCTGTAATCCACCATTCTTGCCAATGCTTTTTTTTCCTACAAAGGAAAATCATCTTCTCTGAAGATGCGACATCTTTTAAATGACTATGTTTTCCATTCATTCCCCATGGAAGAATATTACATATTCCAGAAGAAATGTTAATTTCTTTTTTTCTCTCAAATCTTCCTGGTTCAGTTCACTTGTAGGCTTTTAAACTGCTGGCTTTCTTGCTTTTCTTAAGTGCCCTCATGTATCAATTTAACCTTTATCCAGTTTCCATAAAAGATGCATCTGTAACTAATTTTCTGTTCCAGTATGACTTTGCTAAACTCCATATAATTATGTGTTTTGTGCTTAAATCAAAGCTGAGAAATGGAGACTAAATTCAGTAATCTGAAAGATGATCGGGAAGAACTCAAGCTCATAAATCATCTTGTAGTTTCATATTAGCATACAACTTGCCATCAAGAGTCCTATTTATCTACTTTGGAATTTTTGCCTCAAATATAAAGCTATATAGAATCAGAGAATCACAGAACAATTTAGATTGGAAAAGACCCTTGGG
>NW_009733570.1:0-47128 GCF_000703405.1 Apaloderma vittatum
TATAGATTACCATTTTGCTCATCTGTTATACAGTCATAAGGAAAACTATTTTCCTTTTTTTTTTTTTCTCTTTTATACCTATTTTAATTTGTCTTCTCTCTAATTTGCTTCTGCTCTCTGCTTGGTGAAACAGAGCACAAACACTGAGACTCAATCTTCACTGGGTTATGCCAGTGTTAAGCTATGGTGACCGAACCCATGAATATAGAAGTTAAGACAACAACAGAGTAATACCCAAATAAATATGCTATGTTGGAAGGCAATCCATACGCATGTTTTAAGACTGAAGTCACTGCCCCACACAGTTTATTAAAACTGTCTGTGGACAGAGTGATTAAACACCTCAAAACACTGTATTGGTAGAAAGAGCATAGGGAAGAATGAAAAAAAAATAACCAAAAATAAAGAATGTCTTCTGTAGGAGGACATAAGCTAGGATTCTGTGAAGATAGGGAAGAAGATAGCAAACATAATGGCATTTATAATAAAAATCCATAAAAAGCATGAGGAAAGTAAAGAAGGAGTGATTTTTCACCATTTAAAAGAACCAGAGGAAATGGAATGAAAATATCAAGCAATATGTTTAAGACAAAGTAATTTCTTCCACATATTGCATTACTAAAAGGTGTAACACCGTGGCAAAAGGTACTTGTGAGACCAAAATACATTGTCCAGTACAACTCCTCTCTTTGCCAAGCACGACACTAGTTCAGATCTCCCATCTTTTATACCTAAGTGCCATAAATGGAGGGGGCAAAGAAGGAATGATACACTGTTAGTATATAGCAGTATATAAACCCCATCTATTCTTAAGGCTAAAAAAAGTACTTTTCATTACAGGCAAGAAGTAGAAGTCATTTCTTCGCACCCACAATGTCTCAGTCACGTACCCTACAACCACGTCATTTACCTGTCAGTAACTGTTTTAGCTGTGGTCAGTCTGTAGGGAGGAGTTCAGGTCACAGGTCTGTGACCATTCTAGTATTTCCAACTGGCAACGAAAAACTTCGGAAAAGGCCACTGTAAACTTTCTTGTATAATTTATTTTCTCATACGAAATGGGAATACACAAGGTGTGCCACCTGCAGCATAATTTTAATCTAGTTCAAAGAATTCAAGAAAAATAGTTCCCGTATGAAAGGCAGCATGACTGTAGGGGAGCTCCTGCTCCCTGGCTGTGTTAATGGAATGGAGATCATAGATAAACTGTTCAGGAAAGCAAAGTTGATCTTTTAAAATGTGATAAATGACACAAGAAGCTCAAGAATGGAAAATCAATACTGATGAATCTTTAAACATAGTACACATAAGCCTGCATATGTGCAAACAAGACAGGGTAACTTGGTTGGCCATATTTTTCATACGTCTGGCAAAAGATACTCTCAAGAAGAGAGGGTCCTTTGGAAGAAACTTGAAATTGAGTATTTCAAGACTGTATCATGTAAAAAGTGACAAGGCACAGCTACGGTTTTTGACAGCTGCTTTATGATTACACTTTCTGAACTTGGCTCAGGCAACACAAGCTGCCCAGCAGTCGTACTCTTGAAAGCCCTGGCAAGCAGAACTCCAGCACAGCATCAGTCATCTCCGTGATCCCAAGACACCGCCTGTATTTTACCAAATTGGCATTGTAGGCTAATAATGTAAAAAAGTGGCAGCGACAGGTTATTTGCCCTAGGACAGGAAACAACAGACCGTAAACCTGACTGCTTTTGTTTGCTTAAAGCAGCATATTGCTGTTCCCTACGTGTGAGTTTACCGCCTCCGCCTCTAGCCAGGCGGAGCCACACAGTGGCTGAACACATAAATACTGTTTCACTGAGCTTCTGGAACTGCCATACTCCAGGCAAGCTTTCTTCAGGATTGTCTAACTTAATTCTTTGGTTCCCTGTTGCTTAGCTCTTTAACATCCTTCACTCAATATCAAACCTAGTTTGAACACAAGAGGGAAACGGATTTGCCTACATGATTTAAAATGAATATTCACCATTCTGGTTTAAGTCTAATGATTGGCATGATTATAGCTCCTAGTAACGAGTTCCCAACAGTGCCCAGAAGACTGAAAAGAGCAGCAAAAAACCTAATGGAAGCCAGGAATGAAATAATGGAAGCCTGTTAGTTCCTTTGGCCCCAGAGACCCCGAATTCCACAGTTCCTAGTTGGCATCGTGCATTGAATCATAGACACATCCAGAGAGAACAAAACTGATGATGAAGTACGCTGCATCATACCATACCTGCTCTGACTACTAAGCAGTCAATTCAAATCAGGGCAGAGTTTTGAGGATGTAACACATAAGCAAAGTATCTAAAGTCAAAATAATGAAGTGTTGGATATAACAAGGCAGACACATGTCAGTGCAGTAGTGCTAAATCATTATACTTACAACACTTAAACTCCCCCACTACACCAACTGCAGAGATAACCTCAGAGAGAGCAGGAGAAAGGCTGTCTTGCATTGCAGTTTTTAACCATAGCTCAGAGACTAGACAGCCAGAATTACAGTATATCTGGTTCTCAGTGCCCAGAAGGATACTCACTGGTCAAAACCATTTATTTAAGCAAACAGGTACACATCCAGTATAGTCAGAGGGCCCCCTAACTTACTTATGGAGGAGCTAATATGTGGGTGGCTGCTCTTAGAGAAGATGTAGCTGTACATTTATACTGCTTTTTCACTGGATATATATACATGCTTTTCTTGAGTCCGGTTGCATGCTGATGCAGACTCTGGCATGCAGCTTGGAAAAAGAAAAAAGAAAGCTCATTTTGGCAACAGGAGGCCTTCCTGAAAGCATAGTAACTGAACTCTGACACTACTCAGCTTCTCTGAATCAACAGAGGCCATTCAATTCAGCATCTGCACAGCAAAGCTAATCACATTCAGCGTTTAAATGTTGGGGTAGACAGGGAGATTAATTAGAAATCTGAATTATTTGCAAGTAGAATAGGAAAGCATTGGTAAGTTATGAAAAGCCAAAACTTTCCAAGAATCCCTTAGATGAGGAAAACATTGAGATGTTTGCTTTGGAGCTTTAACTCGCTGCCCAGTAGACATACATTCTTCCATTAGTTGTCAAAACAAATACACTGCTGTCCTAACGCCTCCAATATTTAACGTTTACTTTGCTCTGCAAATTAATTATTGAGTCATCTCTGAAAGATACTTCCTTTCCATCATTTATTCCTCATTTATAACACTATAAATGAACTATTCTATAAAACAAGCGGCATTTCCAAAAAGGAAAACTAGTCAAGATAGGTAAATCACTAAAACTCAATGACATGAAAGTCTATGAATAATTAAGTAGCTGATATACAGCTGTATTACCGTGAGCCTCTTACTCAGATTGCCGTATTTCTCAGCATGACACAGGCAAGACTTTGTTTCTGTAGTATAAAGAGACTCTTAATTAAATCTTCATTCTCCAGTGTGCCAAGGTTTATCCTTCTTTATATGAGTTCAGATTATTATATTTAATGCTGAAAAATGTTAATTTTCTGCTTAAATTCAAACTGCTGGTAGAATTTCTTTACCACTCTTTGTTGTTTCTACCTTCTTCAAAACAAAGTGCTACTCATTGTTTAGGTAGAAATTAATTGCACTACTCCAGTCTTCAGAGTAGTCATCCGAATATTATCCATTTTCACATATTGTTTTATGTAGGAGTGATCTTAACCTGCGGTCATAAAATTCCTGTAATTGCCTGTGTCTTAATGACCTCGGGCTTTGAATACAATCCCTGGTCTTTGCACACTGCCTGTCACTTTTAGTGCTTCAGTATTGACATTGTATCTTTTAGGTTCTTTGCAGCCCTTTAATGACTATCCCAATTAATAATGCATCATTCTCTCTCCTCTAGCTAATTTTAATTGCTGTAATTTATGTCCCTAGACAATTCTTGTACCACAGATGTAATCTATACCACCACGACTGAGTTAGAAGATCACACTCTCAAGGTCCCTAGCAGATAAACAACACAATTTCAAGTTCATAGACATCATCTACAATTGACATCAATTACTGTTCAAGGAAACAAGTCATGACATTACAGGTAACAAACAGATCATTTTTATGTTCTGCAGCAGAGTGGACTTCATCAGCAGGGCTTTGAGAGTTCACTATAGCTTCACAGAAAGTGCTTTACGGAAATACCCAGATACTTTGTAAGTGAAAAATCCACCTAAAATTAGCAGAGATAGAGGTTCTGCACTTCTTCAACAGGGCAAGGCTACTCAGATAATTTCAGAAATATATGAATAACACCTTTGAGGTAGTATTGGGTTGTGGCATAAACACTAGTCCCTCGTCTAAAGCCTCAGACAACACATTAGATGAACTTCAGTTGTTATTAAACCATGTTTGAAATGTTTATGGGTAAAGTCACAAAGAAAAAAAATGTTTACAACTAATCTCTACTCAGACCTACAGACAGCCTAAAACGAAGGGTGTTAACCGTGAACTGTGTTTGTTCCCCATTAGCTTATTATTCAGTTCAGCCCCTTGCCAGTGTTAGGGATGCTCCACAAATCACATCCTAGTGTTTTAGTATAGCTTACTCGGATCCACAGCCCTGTAAAGTTCAGTCCCTCTGGTTTTACTGTCATCAACCCACGTCATCAAAACCATAAAGCTCTTGTGCCAGTTGCTTCCACTTCTCTTCCAAACCTAAATACTTTTCTGGCCCAGCACAACACACCCTAGTCTCCCTAATAATCCTCCTCAAACACATCAGCCTGTTCATCTCTGTTCAAAGGACACAGAAGCACTAAGACAGACTGCACTCTGTACCTAGGGTCATCTATGCACAGTACAATGCACTCAATTTACCTGGTAGTCTCACACTGTATTAGCGTCATTTTCTCTTCTCAGCAAGTCAAAATCCATTAAAGATATAAAACAAATATCAGTTTGGGACAAAATCATGTTTCTCCTTTCCAAAGATGAAAGGTTCGACATCAACAAGGTTGGAAATCCAAGAAAAGAATGGCAAATAGCTAACTTGCCTGCTGTCTGAGTAGCAAAATGTATACACTGGGTATAATGCGTTCAGAGTTTGTCAAAACGTAACGTTATTGCAGATTATTTGAAGAGTATGCAACCCCGACTAGGGTCAGTGTTGTAATTGAATGGGACTAAAGATCCAGAACATAATTTGGTATTTGTGTTATTGATTAAAGGACTATATTTCATAGGTATGAAAACATTAAAATGATTGCTCTCAAGCACAGCAATAAACATATTTCTTACACAACAAATATGCACCTTGTTAAACAATCAAATAAATTTACTTGTACCAGTGTTATATGGTGCAATTTGTCCCAGTCATCTTTAATTGATCCCTTCTCTTTAAACACAGTGTTGTTCTTTAATATACGAGGTCACTAAAGACAGAATGAAAACCAAAATTTATTGTGCCATCTATCATCATCTAACTTCCAAGTGCCTACTAATGAATCTCTGAAATAGTATACATCTTTAACTAGTCTCTAGTGAACTATATTCTTATATGCTATCCTCAGTACTCATCCAAAATGCTCCATAAATTTCTTGGCACAGAGCCAACATGTCACATTTCTTTAACCTGTTTCTTCTCTTCCATTAGAGCCAAGACACTCATTTGCTGTTAATTACTCCTAACAGCCAGAAAGGTGAAAGGGTGATAGAAACAGACAGGTAGAGTAGAACAGAATTCAGGGTCCTTTAACTCCACCTACATTCTTCCCTCTGGAACTTGAAAGGAAACGTAGAAGCCCTCAGCTGCTAAAGCCCCCTTTCTATAGACAAAAAGCTATCAAGGTTGCTGGCAAGACGCACCTCAGTGCTCTCACACAGCTGGCTCACACACAGAGGTAACAAGCTGTTACTACAGCACTTACTACACTCAAGAAATAGTACACAACAGCACGAACCTGAAGGTTTCCATCGCTCTTCTCACAGACTGGCCTGCAGCAGGCTTCCACCTGACAGCAAGAGCAAACAAAACAAAGTCAAGAAAGCTCACGAATTTCTTTACTATGAGGGTACTGAAACACTCCTCTGGTTGCCTAGAGAGGTGATCTAGTTAAATATGTCCCTGCTCTCTGCGAGAGGTTGGACCAGATGACCTCTAAAGGCCCCTTCAAATCCAATACATTCTATGATATTCTGTATTACTACCAAAAGCCTGAATTGTAGCAAAGCTAAATCCTACATGCTCCCAATTCCTAAGATTGAACAGTTAAAGAAGTTTGCAGCCACTACAACTAGCAGCTGCTGGTGCAGTAAATAATTTTATTTTAATTAGAGAGCTTTTGCAGTGTTTCTCATTATCCATATACTTAAATACAATCAGACTCAAAGGCTGTGCAATTACTTCCTTGGTCTACAACATAAGAACTCAACCTGTGCAAAATATTCACAGCAAACCTTAAATGTTTCCAAAGGTAAAGTTTGCTCATCTTTCTTCCTCTTCCTGCAATGAAGATTTTTTTTTTCCAAGTTGTAGAGTGTTGCTCAATTTTTAAGACCGTGACAGGGTTGGCTGAAAATTATTAACCACAACAAAACCCATGCACACAAGTCCAGCTAGCAACACACTCCACAGCTGTGTATACTTAATATTAGGGAAGATATTTCTTCTTTATAAAATGATAGAAAAGACACTCTGCAATAGATCATCAAGGATGTATTGTTAACAGCACACATTCACTTGAAATAAAATTATAGAATCTTGAAACTGACACTAAATTCAAATTAATCACGCTTGGTTTTAGTCATGCCCTAGAAAGAAGCATAATATGAAACTTTCTATGCCGAAAGTCCTCTACAGAAAGGATAGAGGCACATAAACTGCAACAAGGAGGAATAAAAACCTACCTCTTGTATTCAACAAAGTCCAAACTTCCTAATATTAATTACCATCTGTATTTCAGTTTGGGTGTATTTTGCCCTTTATAGATATATGCTACTATAAAGTGAAATAGTAAAAAAATTCCATATATAGAACCAGAATAATTTTGTGAGTACAGACCTAAATCGTTTTGGGTTCATTGGAAATAAGGTAGAGAAAAGCATACTGAGCAACTCATCTATTAATTTCTTAACAAGAAATTTTACTCTCTCCTCCTCCTGTAAACACTATCAGTCACAAAACACTTCCAGACGTGAAAAACTGTGTGGCCAAATCTTCAGACTGGCAACAGCAGAATGCACAAAGAGAGTTACTTCTACCCACTGGTGGTTGCTCCCCTCTACCTCTTCACGTGCATTTGCCCCACACTGCACTCTTTTACAGCAGCAGCACAGGAAAGTAACAGGTCCTCGCTCAAAACTCTAATTACAAAATAACAGGGCAAAGGATGGAAAGAGAGAGTAGAAGGCAGAAAGAGAAAACATACCAACCTGAATTTTAGAGTACTCAAAGAAACAAGAATGACAAAGACAAAAGCGATCTCTCAAAATGCAAGAGAGAAATTGAGCAGTATGGAAGAGAGCGAACATGAACAGCTTGTCTAAACAGAACCATCAAAGATAATTAGCAAAAAAGCAGCACAGATGTTTGCTTTCCTGCTCTAATAAAAGGTAAATGAACTGATCTTTAAATAGGACATGCTTTAAAGATTCCAACCCAGCCAAGAGCTCAGCTGTAGTATTAATTACATCAATCTCTCATCTGAATTTATTGTGAAGACCAGCATTTAAGGCCAATGTAATTGCAACACTTTTATTCATAAGAGTCACTCTTGTAACATCCTTCCACAAGTCAGACCCCTAACAGCAAGACTGACTCCTTGAGTGAAATATGTAAGAAAAGCATCTTGTGCAAAGAGTGAAGACCAGAGAGCAAAAGGTGGGCTCAGCTGCCATTACACTGTGTTGGTACGTACTACAAGACACCAACTCGGTTTCAGGTTTGGAACGCAGGTCTTAAACTGATCAAGGACAGATAACTGGCTGAAAGTACATAAAGAGGTATTCCATGTAGAAAGCTGGACACAGGACAGACTTTCTTCAATATAAGGCAAATGTGATATGGTTAAAAAATTCTATCCTAGCAGATTAGCTTAGCAACTGAGAATATAGGAATCACAAACCTGATAGTTTCACAAGAGTCCAGAGTGTATTTTAGTAGTACTTGACTAAGAAGCCACAGTATCAACGAACTATATTCAGAATTTTAAATCCTTCCCGCCTACACCAGATCATCAATTGCCAGAAATCAACATGTCTATTAAAATGTGATTTACAATAATGCTTACTTTTTCAGGTTCTCAGAAAAAAAATGCATTTTCTGTAAAGGTCAACCATCAAAAAAATACTTGACCATTTTTAAACTGTCAGGAAAACACTTGCTTTCCGTTTTTTTGTCAAAAGAGACTTCCTAGAAACTGGAAATAAAATTTCTGTTTGTATACAAAAAGGAAACTTTGAAGTCTGTTTCTCAGACAAAATTACTCTTCAGTAAATAAACTTTGAACAAGTCTACAGATGTCCTCATGGAATATATGAATGAATTTTAAGTGCCACAGAGACTAGGCAATTAACAGAGCGCAAAAAGGTTTTACACTCACAAGGTCAGCAATTGGTCTTCTATAAAGGAACACTGAGGCAAGTAATCAACTTTCTAGTATTAGCAGCTGTAAAGTATTACCATGAACAAATTGGTGATTCACTCATGTGCACGATTTTGCATTTATTTACACATATAACTAAAGCAGTCTACTAATTAAAATTAGATTCTAGGAATACATGACAAATACCTTAATTGGAGATATCCTCCAAAGAGATGCCATAACTACACTGCTATATTCCCCCTTCTAAGGTATTTATTTATTCAGGACACAAAAAAGTATACCCAGTAAGTTACTAACAATATTCTGTACAACACCCGTGGGAAGGACTTCCATGCAACTGTTAATTAGCATCAAGTAAATACCAATATGACCAACTTCGCTGGAAAAAGCACCAGGCAAAGATGAGACTACCACCACCACCACCAATTAAAAACACACCATTCTGCAAAACTATCTATAAGCAGTCTTCCCCCGTGGTAGAACTGATTTTAGAAAATGTTACTCCTAACTTTGACCTCTCAGGCATTCTTTTCTCCTTCAAAACACTGAAGTGGATTTTTTTTTCCCCCTGGTATACAGGACTAAGTAGTTTCCAGCCACATTTCCACATTCAGTTGTCCTACTTACTCATATGCCACTTAGCTCAATTCCAAGGTCTTCTACCAGCTATACTGAAGGGCCATTATATTTAGAAGTGACGATACACTTAGAGATTCAAAAAAAAAATAAAAAATCAAATCTTGCAGCTCTTTTTATTACTAATACAAGTCGAGAAACAAGGATTCTTCACCAGGACATTCTGGGCACGTGCCCAGACACCAGGACATGGTGGGCATGTACATTCTTGCAGGCTGTGACTCTGACACACGCCAACAGCATCATTTCTTCAAGTGAACAAGTCTGCTCCTAACACATTTCATATTCCTTATGAGTCTTTCGCATACTAGGATAACCTCCAGATCTGGTATGTAGGTAGACTTTTCTCTACTGCTATAGTTAAAAATATAGGGAGTTATTTCTGATGATACTAGTCACAGCGTAGCATGCATAAACCTGAGGAAAGCAGAAATAGGCCCTGCTACGGCACTGCAGCATCCATGTTACAGATGCTACCATTTTCACAAATTCTCAGTCAGTCTAGTTTTCAGAAGTGCTGAAGTCTCAAACCTGCAGATAGGGGAAGTATAGCTATAAATACTTAGCAAAACAGAAAATCCTGAATCATTAAAAACTTGTTCAAAGAAGGAACTGTGTATAGTATTATTCACCTGCAGTGGTTTAGCTTTTAAGTCTAAATCAAGTGATCATAAAATAGGTTACTTACGTGGAAAGGAAGATTGAAGGTTTTTTTAATAAAGAGTATTAAGAAAAGTTTAAAAAGTTAGCTTTCAGTCAATATTATTAATTTGTACACCAGAAGCAACAGCTTAATGTCAGACAAATCATGCTCCTTGAAAGGAAAGGAGGCTTAAAAATTGGCACCATGTTAAGAAATCCATGCATTATAAAAATAGTTTACTATGATACAAATTCCAGCTATTTAGGTGTCCTGAAGCTTGTATCATAAACTAAGCACTTTTAACCTGAAGTTACTTCATATAGTTGTTTCTAACAAAGTTGACCACATGTAAGTCTCTGTAGTCACTCAATGTAACTGTCTGTAGTCACTCCAGTGACTATCACAGCAGACGTGAAACATGATCATTGTTTTCTCCCGCAAAAAAGGTGCAACTACAGAGAACAAACACGGTTACTTAACGGCTTTCTACCAGAAAATGATACCTTGTAGTTGAGTACATTATGCATTTGTTAGGGAGCATCTAGATTCTTTCAGAAAGAGTATTGAAAGCTTTTGCAATGAAAAACAGACATCTTTTCAGATATATATTGTATCATTTTATAGAATATTCTAAGCTCTTCCATAAGCTGCTAGCCAGTGCAAATCTTTCAATATCTTATAAAAAATATTGGAACCAAGCCACAGCAACCTCTTCACACTTCAGACTGTTCATGGATCCTATTTCACGGCTCATTCAAAAGGAAGATTAGAAGGACTTTTTCCATCTCATATATTAAATGGTTTAATTCACAAAGGATTCATGTCAATGTAAGTATCCAAAAATAGCATGCTTCCTGTATAAAATGTATTTTTTATCCCTATTAAGCCATGCTGCACATGCACGGTCACCCACTGCCACTGCTGCTCTGCATTTTTCAAGCATAAATCCTACAAATAGAGAACTACTCAGCCGGGATCTTTAAACTCAACTCCTGTTTTCTTATTTTATAAGAAATATATGATTAGCGCATTTTATTACACCATCAATAATATGTGCACAGAAAGGAGAAAAACTGCAGAAAGATACTTTACGAAGAACTTGAATCTTAAAACAACCCAAAGGTTTTGCAGTTGTGTTCTTTCAATAAGGACTGAAGCTAATGTCTAGCCAGTCTTCTCCAGAAAGCAACATCAAATACTTTTATGACTAATAGAAGTTTCAGGATGGGGGGCTAGAATTATATAAGATTTTACTGAGCTTCGCTGCAATTTGTCCTAGCCTAGTGACAAATACTAGAGGACCCTAAAAAAGGAAGACTTCTGACATACACTTTCTCTCCCAAAAGCCGGTCTTCTCAGAGCATATGGCCTCAGCATTATCCTGATAAATCTGTTACCTTTCTTCCTAACAAGACTGCAAGCTGAACCAGCATAACTGAAATCCAAAAATAAATAATGTGCTAAGCAACTTCCCTTAACAATCGAAGGAAGATGTAAATAGTCTACAGCCAAATTCCAGTTTCCATACTATTTGGTTTTATTATATGCACTCACAGCTTTTTATGAGCCGTATGGTAAACAGTAACCAGCTACATTCTTGCACTAACATGAAATAGCTAATACATTGATTAACCCATACATTTCATTTACAATTTGTTCAGCAGTACTGTTTTCACTATTTACACAGCTGTTGCTACAGTAAGTCATTGCAGGAGGAAAACACAAGATACTATATTAGATTCAGATAGTCTGCTGCTGGACCATCCCAACAGAAGAGTAAGGAACAAACCTGGGCTTCCTGAGGCTCACTGTTCCCTCCTCAGCAAACCGGTGGCAGAGGTCAGAGCGGTACGTGCATTCCATCCTCCCACAGTGCTGGTTCTAACAGAGGATGACAACTTCCTAGTTCTGTCAGCTAGGTATTGGGGTTTTGTTCAGCTCCTCCCAAGACATTTTCGCTGCTAAGTGGCACGTCTACTTGGTTGGTACAATATGCTACATCTGGTTGGGTTGATGTGTTCAGACGGCAACGTGGTGCAGCAACACGCTAGCTCCAGAAATACAAGCATGAGTGTGTTAACGTGTTGCTTAACAGAATTAATGGGCCTTGAACCTGAGCAAGGCTAATTAACCCAATGCAAACTTCTACTAGCTGATGACTGCGTGCTCCCAATTTTGTCTACAGAGGTAAGGGGAAGGGGGAGGATTGAGCTGGGACTTCTGAAAAATTGCTGGGAATTTAGAATTGTGGCTGAAGTTAACATATTTGCAGTGTAGAAAACGCTGTATGAGAGTAACTCCAAGCAAGCATCCTTCCATCTGTCAAAACAGCAGCAACAAATATGCACAAAGGATACTTTTGACTTCTTTGTCTCAATTCACCACTTGTAAAGTACAGCTATAACCTTTTCTGTTCAAAAGGTGCACTGGGAAAATAATTTTTCTAAAGTATTACAGTGCTGTTTGACATAAATGATGAAAAATTTCTGCAAAGAAATCTGTATTAAGTAACCTGCTCAGACTGTATCCAGTTACTTCCACTCCCATACTTCTCAACTCTTCAGTGCTGGATTCTTGTTCTAACATGTCAGGGGCCAAGCTCACCAAGATAAAACTTGAAGCACTTTGGGCAGAGTGTACTAAGAGTCCTAATATTACAGAAAGAATCTCATTTCCAGCAGTGATGCTGGCAAACAGAACTCACATTGCTTGAAAACTTAAGTCTGCGCTGACTCATGTTTGCTTTTTATTTTTGTTTTATACATTTACTGTGAAATACTAGTTCATTAATTTGATTATTAAAGCATAGTTGCATTAATGTTAGAATAGAATTTAAGTCCAGCAGTAAGCACTTGTTGCACGATGGTGAGATAAAGTAAGCAAAGTATGAACTAGGCATGTTACAAGAAGCAATTTGTTTTGTAGTCATAAGCAAGGAAGCCCTGGCAATCACTTCTTTGTTTTAAAATTTACAGGGCTTCAGAAACCCAAGTAGCTTTTGCATCGATTCATGTAGCATTTTGAGTTTCTGCACACTTTGCAAATAGGGTTAGCACAAAGTAAATCATACTGCTTTAATTCTGGATTCCAAATTTCTAATCCATAAGAGATTTAGAAGGTAACAGACAAAACTATCCAGCAGAAAATAATCAAGTAGAAGAGGTCAGCCTTCATCCCTCAGAAGATGACATTTTGGAAACAGAGAATGAAAGATAGGTAGGTAAAACCCTGCTTTCTCAGATATACGGTAAAACCAAATGCATTTGTTTACAGTTACTCATAGATTCTTATAATCTTGCCGAGTTGCATTTTTATGGGGCAGTTGTAAATCTTTCCTCTCCCAGGGCATTCTCAAGGCTATCGTTAGTCCCTCAGTACCAGAAGGAAAGCTAAGGCAACTCAGAGAACCAAGAATCTGGCTCAGAATGACACAATATTTGTAGTTGTCTCGATGCACAGCTACAGTATCATTTCAGCATCAAGAAGGATAGCATTGTAAACTGGCAAGATTATGTCCTGCTTCATACAGGTTTGATGGCTTTATTTGCAAAACCCAAGACTCCCAAAGGTTTTCTTTGAATTACTCCTAGAATGGAATATGGAATTTTATAAACCAAATCTTAGTTTGTATTCTGTAAGATACATAATTTGAACAATTAACAACTTAAAAAAATTAAAGAGTTCACAATAAAACTCACACTTCCTGTGATATCTATTCTCCAACAATATCCTTTATTGCATGAGAAGGTAAGATCTTGACTCTTTAGAGAGCTGCTTTCTTTTGCATCTTTAAAGAGGTATAAAAAGGTGCTTTTGTATTACAGTGAAATTTTCCATCTTAGGTTTATAGGCCATACTTCTAAGTTACACAAGACACAGCACAGACTATGATCAGAACTCAAGCCTGTCGTATGCTACATTTATCACAACTTGTATCAATTCATAAACTGAAAAAATAATTTTGATAAGAAAGCTGAATAACAATGCATCTAGTAACAGAGCCCAGAGAAAGTATTATATAAAAGCTATATTATTTAAAATATTTAAATGTGAAAGAAGGTCAAATGCATTTGTAAATGTACTGAGTACACACTCCAAGACTTGGCTTAGCCAAAGCGCAAATTGTTTCTGTCATTCCTTTCCTATCACCCTTTAAGTAGTTATCTGCAGGTATGTGGTGGGGGAGAAAACACCAGATCTGTCATTAACCTGGATCCATTTGCTAAGGTTTAAGTTCACTGTATGCTTTATTATCTCAGTCAAGCTTTACAAAGGACAAGTATGTACAACTTTCAGTAGAGATCACTAAATCAGGCAAGAAGTTCCCCGAAATGATTACTGGTGAATTGAACCATGAACCCTCCACATACACTAATAAGTAGTTTAGACACATGGATAGTTTCATTAAGTATAAACCACAACAAGTCTTTTGCCTAATGTGCTCATACCATAAACGCCAGCTGAATTATGTAACAAGAAGAGTTATCTAAAAAGAGGAAACTTTCTCTGGAATGGTACTTACAAGCAAAACAATGAGGTTAGTTGCTTAATCTATGCAGTTAAACAAACCAGTAAGGGTGTGTTAAAGGGTACGGAACACTGGCAGCCCCTTTAAGAAAAAAGCTCTCTGATCAAGGGTCACTGACTGCTGTACTTTCTCATACTCTGTACTCCCCATCTGCCACATGTACATTCTTGTTAACAGTCATGACGAAAGCCACGGTGCTTTTGGAGAGAGGCAGAACCAGCTTTGACCTCCAAAATGCACGACGAGCACATCAAGAAACAGGAAATGCAAGTTAACAGCCCACAAAGTTTAGGAAACATATACTTTCAGAGCATCCAGAGCATCCACAAATATAAGAAACATCACTGAAGTTAGAGGGACCAAGGTTATAGACTAATTAGACACTGAGAAAGGTGCTGTAGTAGTTATACATTAATTTTAAGTCTACACGGCAGCTTTGCCTTCCTGGATTGCTGTGATAGTTGAGGATTACTCTGCCAGTTTAGTGAAGACACAGTGCAGCAACTCAGAATACTGGAGAGCTTGAGTTTACCAAGTAACAAGAGTTAGGAATGAAACCTTTCAGACAGACAGGAAGTTCTTGGATTCTTCTTGTCTATTTTGTGATGGCGGCTGAAGGCAGAAAAGCGCAAGAAAGCTCACAGGTTTTTACACTGCAGCTACTAAAAGGACAAGATTTTACTCTGTGCTCCTCACACACCAAAGAAATGGAGATGAAGTGCAATGCTCTCCCATTTGCAAGGCTTCTTTCCATCAGCTACTGTTTAGTCATCTTGTGTACCTCAACAGCACTAAAGAACTTACTGCTGATTCATCACCCGGGAAGGGAGCGTGCCAAAATGGCTCAGCAGACATGTAGGCAGGCAGACACATGGATCTTAACCTCCATCCCCAGACTGACAGAGTGCACAACAGTCCCTCAAAGAGTCCACGGACGAAACATCTTCTACTAAGCATGGAAAGAAACATGGAAGAGAGTATTTAAAAAATAAATAAATAGATTTTTCAAAGCATAAATGCGTATGTATATCTACACATACACACATGCACAACCCCCAAACACATTTATTTGTGTTTATATAGACATACATATGTGTGTGTCTACACACACAATGTGTGTGGCTACAACACAACAAAAATATAACAAACTTTACATCCCTGGTTTCTACAGTGGATTAAGATTCTTGTGCGCTTTACTGATCAGAGCTTAGGACCATTGCAATTTTCGTGAAACAGATTTACCATGCCCTTGAGTAATCGCAGAAAATTCAAATTCAAGCATGCTCCTAGAATTCTGTATTCATTCAGCAGTATTTTATTTCAGTTTGACAGCCCACACTGACATCAATCTCAAAAAATGTTGCTCTGAATTATAAATACCTAGATCTTCTCTATTCCTGTGGCTCTAATAGCACTGAACCATTGTCCTTCCTACCAACCTTCAAATGAGTCTGAGATTAGACAAACTTAATTAGATTTTACTAATTGTGCTTGATACCTTACTCTTAAGTAGTCATACTAAATATATGCCACCCTCCCAAAAAAAAACTCTGGGAAAAACTAGACAAAAAAAAAATAAGCCCCTAGATCATTTGCTAGCATTTCTCTACCTGTTTGCCCTCTCTAATCCCCATAGTCCTGGTGAGGAGGAAAGGGAAGCATTACGAACTGGAAGTTCCACTGAATTGTGTCTTAAATGGCTCTTCCTGATGTGAAATACACTGTTGTTAAGGATCGTTAATTTATAGCATTCCTGTCAAAATTCTAACATTCATTTAAAACTTCACTGCTGTAGCAGATTGGTGCCAGAATAGCCCAACTTCAACAACACCCTTATCAGTCTCCTCTTGACCCAGAATCAACCTAGCTTTTTGATGCTATGTATTAAATGACTCAAATATTTGTCACAAGATTTCAAACTGGTTTGAAGAGCATCCCTCCTTTCTTTATGGAAGAAAGTTACTCCGGTTTGCTGCCATACTATCTAAAGTTGTCAACAATCTCAAGAATCTGATTTCTTCCCGTTTACGACACCACAGCTAAAAGTTTTATCCAGTAAAAATACTGCAGTCCAGATTATTAAGAAGCACTGTTGTTTTTCTTCTTTTTGTTTTTTTTTCAAATAACCTTTTCACTGGAAGTTTATGTAATGTTAGAAAGTCAGGATTCATCCAGCACAGGAAATATTATGACTTCACCTTTTTACAGTTCTGCTGAAAGTAGAAACTTGATGAAACTGAAGGCTATTTGAGAAGCAAATAGATAAAATCGAAGCTTTACTGAAATATCATGAAATCTGCAGAATGGTCAACATTTCCATAGGCAAGTCCCACATAATTCTGAAAACAAGGAAGGTTATGAAAGCCTTTCATGTAAAATACCAGTATCTACTTTTTTTCCTGTTAAAGGAGCAGAGTTCTACTGTATTGGTTAGAAAGTTTGGGGTTTTTTCTTTTACAAAGCATCTTTCTTTAATTCTCATAAAACTCTATCTCATTGTGCATACCTACATTCTTATTGATGGAATCTGAGAAGTTTATATATATGGCTAAGATTTGAGAAAATATGAAAAATTCAACAGCCAGTAATTGAACTGCTGTAGCTGATTGCCCCAGAACTACTCTGTATGGCATACTAATTCCAAAGATAGATTCTACACAGCACCCTAGAAACTGTTTATGTAAATTGCATTTATGATCAGGAGGAAATATGCGACTAACTTTTATATCTCGGATAAGGTTTGATTAAATCTTCTCACCAGAGCAATGGGTGCAGAACTAGGGAATTCAATTTTTGTTTTTCTGGTAGAACCCTTTATCACTTTTATTTATTTGTATCACAACAGATTCCCTGGCAAGTAAGGAAACACCTCTCAAGAACTAGCTGCTAATTTTGAGGTTACAAACTCTTTTTACAGATGGTTTGGCTGAAAAGTAATTAAATGCATGCTTCCCTTCATATCTTCTGTGATTAGTTTGCATGGAGATAAGATAGAGACGAGACAAATACTTGTAATTCATATGGCCACAAATGAAAAATATTTTCAGATTTGAAATTCAATTCTGAATCATTGTCTGCACATATTAATCCCAAGATTAAATCTCAGTAGCTTTCCCTTGTTACTTTATACAAAAAAAAGTCCCACTGGAAACAAAATTTTTTCACTGCTTCCTGTTGAGAAAAGCTCACATCAAGCCTACATATAGACAATTGTTGACACTCATGCTATATTTCGATCTAAAAAATACTTTCCTCTAGAAACAATAAAGTTACCGTTTCATTATCACTTGTCAAGCCAGTATTTATTTTTCCTAGAGTCTCCTCCTATTGAAAATGCATTGAGCTGGAATCTACATCAAAACTAACTGTAACTTCCACGCAAGACTGGGGTTCTCTCTGTGTCACTGCAATCCTGAAGAAAACTATTTACAACCATTGTATTTTGGCTATTTCAAGAACTTTAATTTAGCCATGCTAGTAAAAAATTGTTTCCAGTGCAACAAACACTACTCATTCCTGAGGACAGCTGCATTTTCTTATTAAAAACACCCAAACCCTGATACTGAAACAGTATTTAATTGGTGATGTTTTCAATGTATCTTTCTGCACACCCATTTACTTCCCCTTCCTTATCCTTTCTGTCTATCATGACATGTGCCATCATTCACAAAAGTTGAGTTTTTGTTTTGCCTTTGTCTCCTGTATTATCACCTATAATCATCCAAGAAACTTTGACCTTGTACAAAAATACAAAGAAAAACAATTCAAGAGTGAAATGCCATCCAGTTGTTATGCACCCAAACAATCAGGCACTGAGGCGTGTATGATATACAAGTTTCTGACAGTGACTGACAGCGCCTCTCATGTGCTGCTTCCAGGCAAAGGAAAACATCCTTCTAAACTTCTAGTCACTCTGACGGAGTGCAATTGTATGTATCACCACTGTAGTTAGCATAAAACTGCAAGGAATACAGTATTTGCTATAAATCTTTCTGTAACAAGCCAAAAATACCAATTAATTGTGGCCTAAAGGGTCCCTCTCAGTATTTTGCAAGCATACAGGGTACACACTGAGCAGAGTTGCACAGGAAAAAAAACCCAATAAACAGACTGAAAAAGAACAAAAGGCAAGTACTTAAAGACATCAAAATAGAATACATAGCAGGGACCAACAGAATGTTTACTCACACACAGCAATCAAGAATATAGTTCTTGTGCATCTAATACAGAACCGTCTGCTAGACTCATTTTAGTGACTGGGCATTTCAAGTTGTCAAAAATTATCAGCCAAGTCTAACATCTCTGTGTCTTAAATACAGATTCACTAACTTAAGTAGATTATAAACAGAAGTGGGCATATATCACTAATGCCAATCATTTTAGATATTGCATATGAAGTTGCAAATACCCGTAAGAAACACTTACCAGTGGATATCAATGTACTATGAGCACTGAGCTAGTTGTTACAATACACTTAAAGGATAACTGTTCAGAAATCTCAGCATCTTCCCAGAATGCAAGAGTAAACACGACAGCAGAGAGTTTGGTTTAAGACTGACAGAATCAGATTTGGAAGGGACGCCTGAAGATCATCTGGTCCAACTGCCTTGCTAAAGCAGGATCTCCTAGAGCACATCCCACAGGATTGCATCCAGGCAGGTTCTGAAGATCTCCAGAGAAGCAGACTAGACAGCCTCACAGGGCAGCTGTCACATCCCAAACTTTCAGGACAATGACTCAGGTTCACTGATTCCCAGGCCAGGATTAAGGTGAATCAGCATCAAGGACCCTATCACCGTTTTTTACTTACCAGCAACAAAGAATTAACATCAATGTGCTAAACTGATTTTATATAAAGCACTTGTAGGTGCAAGAGAAGCAGACATTTATCAAGAGATGTTTGATTGAGTCAATAATTAAGGAACACTAGCATTATTAAATATAATTTTACACAAACGGTAACTACACACATCTACCAATAGCACTGCTTAAATCAGGTTCTAAGAGTATGCCAACAACAACTATTGTTATTCTTTGAGACAAGCATCACCAACTTAAATGCCTGTCCAGAAATTGGTTACATTTCAGAAAAGCATTATGTCAATGGGATCATAATCTTCTAATCCCAATCTTGTCCTACTCCTTCCAACTGCCAAAATGTGATAGTTCAGCAAAAGATGAAATCCTTTATCACCCTGACAATACGTATTCAGCCAAAGCATGTCAATTTACATATATTACATCCATCATCCTTTTTCATTTTCAGAAATCATCAATTTACATCCACAGATGAGGCTTGCCTTAAATTACCACAGCATTATTGTCAAACTAATTTTGGAATTTTTTTTAAAGCAACTGTACCATACATCTGACAAACTTTCTACTGTCATGAATTGTCATAGCAGACAAGTCAGTTAGGAGGTATATACTTCACAGTCCTATCTTATTTAACATTCTGCAGTTATTTCTTTTTAACATCATGTACTATCTTATGCTCAAGCTGAGGGAAAGCTCAGCTCCTGTTCATATCTGCTCATAGTTCTGACAACTCCATCTAGTTTTCCCTTTGAGACATAAAACATGCACATGTACATTCGCTCATGTCTTTCTGAAGAAACGTGCTATTCCAATCTCTGCCACCTTCCTTTAACCTCACACACTCACCCCTTCTTCGCTTTTCAATCTCTTATCACAAATCTATGGCTGACAGCCACCTTTCTTTCAGTACTGCATCTGGGGATAGCCAATGTGTCAGACTCACAAAATGAACTAATTCCTTTTTCTCTCTGACTACAAACAACTCCCCTTCTCTCAAGTCGACAAATTAGGATCTTTTCTTCATGTATTTACAGTCTCTGCAAATTGCTGACAACTCAATGAGAGGCCAACTAAATAAATCATTCAAAACGAAAGAGCTGCTTAAGCTGTAAGTGACCTGAAACAGCTGGTAAATTTTTAAATACCCACACCCTCCCCTCAAAGCAATGAAATATTCTGTATAAATAAACAGTAGCACTCCAAACCTGCTAGGATATCAGAAAACAGTGTTAAGAAGGAAGCACGGAAACTGGGAATCAGCAGGGATTATTAATTTTTCTTGAAGCACTGCACCACTGCCATTAGTTTCCTTCAAGTGTACAGAATGTAGGAACAGTCTCAATTAAAACTGGTGTTCAAACGTCAGCTGTGCTCACCTTTTAATCACAGGCTTTGCAGATTGATTTTGAGATAAGTGTATATTATGGAGCATTATAATATAATTGTGAAAAATACTTTAAGAAAAAAAGGTTCATTTGGGGAAAAAAATTAGCATTTTTCTGTGGACATTAACCTTACTTTCCTTACTACCTTACTTTCCACAAGTTAAGCAGACATTTGTCTTCCAAAATAGAAGAATTAGAAGTATTTTTCTATAGGACACTGCTACTTGTCAGTAATTTGTAATTGCAAAGTTTCAGTTTAAACTGGAATGTGCTTATAATAAAAGATTCGGTGTAAAGCTCCTAAAACCTTGATGCTACTTTCTTCCACTAGCTTTTTTGTTCTGTGGCCTACATAATATAACATTTGAAGAAAATAAGGCAGTTAATTGTGTTGTCAATCACATTTTTGTGAACATTTTTGGGACCACTTGGAACACAGTATTCTCTCCAAAAAGCTGCCAGTGAAAGGCAGCTACTTTCAGAACTAATGGTGGTAGTAAGAAACTGCAACAGAGAACAGAGAAAGAATGACAAGGGGGAAAAAAACACTCTAGCTTCAAAGATCCTAATACTAAGCAGAACAGACCATTTACAGTTTTTCATTTTGATTGTTACCATCAAAAAGTTGCTGTTTTATTTAAATAAGAATGAACAGGTATAATCTAGGACTGTATATCAGAACCAGTAAGGATAATCTATAAAATATGTGTAAACTTCCCCCCAAGCCCACCTTCATTCCAGTCATCACATCTCTTCTATACGAATAACTGAACAGAAAAGATATTGTTCTCACCTTCTTTAATCTCTTATCACTCTAAACAATTTTCAGTTATAACTCCTTTTTTAGCCATGAGGATGAAATACGTTTGATGGCTAAACCAGTTAAGTACAAAATAAAAGTTCTAGTAAGAGTAGGCTCCTGTGGAAACCAGTAAAAGCTGAAGCAATGCTAGTGACAGAGAATGGGAGCTACTAAGGAAATAGCACACAAGTTCAGGCAAGGATAAAGTGGACAAAATCATCTGTACCCTTTGGGTAATCCTAGTCTAATCATTACCATTGACTCAGACAGCCAAAACCACCTTGAGCATCTTCCTTCCAGTTACAGATGACAAGATGACGCAGTTTGATCCCCTCAGCTAGTAAATAGCTACCATCTAGCCAAAACAAACAAAAGCGCTCACAGTATCCCTGTTTCGCATTTAGTTCAGCCTCCTCTCTCTTTCAAGCTGGACAACAACTTGCAGAAATTGAGTCTGTCCTGTGATGGGCTACGACACAGGCCACCTCTGCTAGAGGAGCAACACAGCCTCATAAAAATAAAATCAGTCATAACAGCACAGATCACATTCTCCTCCACTGTCTCCTCATTCTCTCTAGCACACGCCTTGCCGAGTGGACACTATTTGCAGCACACTCTAGACCTGTCATGTGAAGAACTGCCTTTTACAAGAAGTCAGGATCACTTGTGATTTTTCCCTAGAAACTTCTCTAACGAAGGCATCTCTCTATGGCTGTTGGGTATCTCTGTTGCACTCTGCCTTAGCAGAGATATCAGAGACATCAGGGATGCCCATCTTCATAACAGAGGTTGGCTGGATGGAATTAATAGGTCAGACAAAATACTGCTTCAGCCGTGAGACAGTCCATGTTTAAGGAAGAGATAGGAGCAATAAATTACAATTTAATTTTAAATCATCTCCTGCTTGGAAGGAATTTAACAATATGACCTTCACAGGCTCCTTCTAGCCTTATTTATTCTGTGATACAGAAGTATAGCCAAAAAGTACCAAATAAGTTTTCATTTTACCATAAAATCACAGGAAGTTTTTTTGTTGTTGCAGTTTGTGGGTACAGCACAACACAACAAGCACTAAGTGTTTTGCCCATGTAAAGCTACACAAAGCAGATGTTAGCACATCTTATTTCCAGACAAAACTATTAATTGTTACTGATTTTCAAACATTTTTTGTAACATTAGGGGGCCGGTTAGCTCAGTCAGTTGAGCGTGGTGCTAACAACGCTAAGGTTGCGGGTTTGATTCCCATTCGGCCCCCTTGTGTTGCCTGATGTAGTCGAGAGGTGGTGTCCCTGGCGGAAGGGAGGCTGGATTAAATGATCTCTGAGGTCCCTTCCAGCCTAGGCCATTCTATGGTTCTATGATTACAAGAACGCTCAGAAGGAATTCTTAAGAGATCTGGCTTCTCCAATCTCTTACAACCCACCTTAAATTTGAAGCACAGTTCATTTGGAATCTCATCATTCATCATACACAACATACATCAGGCAAGGTCTGGAAAAAGACGAAGAATTAGCATTAAAAAGAACAGAGTTCTACGACAGACACATCACTACAGCTTCCTTTACTGTAAAGTGACATCACAAATTCACAGATGGAATTAGCTTCAGGCTTTTATTAAGAAATAAATACTGTTCCTCTTCAGAATTTGCTTGAAAATAGAAATCAGCATGTCACAGCTTCTTATGAAAGATGAAACTTTCCGTATTTCCATATAGCTGTTCTGAGTATAGCACAAGCAAAAAGAGGAACCGAAACTGTCACAGACTGATCAGATGGAACGAGTGCTTTTTAGTTGGGGGCTACATTGGCTGAACAAAACTAAATCACAGCTACAGCTGAAAAGGAACAACTTTCTAAACATACTTCAACCAAGCAGAACACCTGAACTTTGTGATCAACACAGACTCGCATATGAATAACTGTCACAAACGCAGTCAAAATTACAGTAACTTTGCAAAACATAATTTTGCATCAAGCGATCAAAATATCCATTGCATTCTCAGATATAAAGAAGGTAACATCATATGCACAATTTGTAGATGAAACTGGCATTCACCTTTGCATGAAAATATTTGTGCTTGGTCCCTTTAAAGTAACAGATTTTTAAAAAGTTGTCTTAAAAATATATTTGTATTTTGGACATTTTAAGCTACAGCACTATCATACATGGAGTGTGTATCTGCAATATAAATTTTAAAAATGAGGAGGCTTAAGGGCCACATGATACAAAATAATAAATAAAAATCAATACAACTCATCTATGGTACCCTGTTGATTAATCTAATTCAGGTATACAATTGCACCCTCTGCCTGGCAATACGTAATGCATAAAGTAACTTGGATATACTGACTTATAACATTTTGTATTCCTTGCTGTCATTTCTCTGTTGATCTGTTTCATCTTTGTAACCAAATATATGCACATACAGCCTATGGTAGGAGACAAACAGCTGAAACATATTTATTTGCTTACCACAAAACTAACTTAGATTTTATAATTCTAATGAACATGAATGCTTGAAGAAAATGCAATAATAAGGCAATCTTTATACAGTTAAGGTATTTTAATTCAGAGCGATCAACCCAGCAACAAACATGTAATGAAACCCACACATCTATTATTATATATAAAGGGAATGGGGAATAGTTGCTATAAAAAAACACCCCCACACAAAACCCCCCAACAAATGACAAAAAAAAAAACCAAGCCCCTCCTACTTGTAATATTATTATAAAAGTAATAAACAGCAAGAAGTACATTGTCTGAAAGTCCTATATTTATCTCCTCATTCTTAGACATCTCATCACTTCCTAACATTATATGCTCTGACCAGACATATAAAAAAAAATAAAAAATTTGCTCTCAGTTTAAAATCCAACTAAACTAATAAAGGCAGACTGGGAAGGATTTGTTTCACAGACAAGTTAGTCATGCCTGGCTGTTAACGTTAACAACATATCTACTTTAACATCTAGTCCTCTGCAAGGTCTTGCCCCATCTAACATCTGCTAACAGAAGTAACATTAAAATTTATCAGCCATGCACCACATCTGAAAAGAGATCATGGTCCTGTAACCCACAGAAGTGAGAGCTGAAGTCTGCTGCCAGGTTTTCAGCTGTTTTAAAGAGAACATTTTCCTAAAACAAAGGTGCAAAAAAAAAAAAAAGGAAGAAAGCAGCCCAAGCCCCCAAACTAAGGGCTCCATTAAGCACTGTTCAGAAACTGTATGCACGGACAGTCCAGATTATTCCATTATGCCACTTTCTCAACTCCTCAACCTCAATCTTGTAGTTTATGAGCCAATTTGATGTCTATATCCTCACCAGTCCCTCGCAGAAGCTACATGCTCCTAGAAGCTCAAGTTTACTTCTCCCATCTACATCTCCAGCCCAGGTAGGGGGAGATAAACAGATTCAAATCCAGCAAAAGGCTACACGACCAGTCCCTACGGCAACCAGCCTATAAAGAATGTTAAATACCAACTCCTCCACACTTGTATTTGCTCACTTTGTAAGAAGTGAAGCAAAAAGCCAGAACAGGATTTTTCATTGACTGAAGTCAAGGTTCACTGGATATTTGACACAGGTAGAGAATATATTGGTACATTTCAGCAATGGAAGAATGAAATCTATCACTTCTGTTCACTGAAAATAAATAAAACCTCAGTTTTCCAGAAACAATGATTTCCTTTTTTCCAACTATTTTAATTGATTATGAAGTATAAGTCTACAAGCAAGTACTTTTTCCCCTCCAAAAGATTTAAACTTAGCAAAACCTATATATTGTGCAACAAATCTGATTTTAACTGTATCAAATAAATCCTGGGGCACTGTCAGACACAGCTGCAAAGTGTGTAAATGGTAACAGTGTTGGACCGACAATGTTCTTTGCATAGTGACCCAAATAGAGCACATCAGGTTTCACTTAACATAATTTTTAGGGCTTCCCAGGAAGAATTTTTCCTATCCCACTGTATTTTATCATACTGACTTCACATCGCTTTGACCTGAAAATCAGTCATGTCAAAATAAAACCAAGACCTGCTAAGTAGAGGAACTGGCAAGAGTTGCTGAGTAAAAAGGGCTGTGAGGTGTCAGATATACCCCCTAATAAACATTTGCCACATCAGCCGGGGAACATGGGGAAGCAAGTTTTTGGCCTCAGTTCTACCAGGTAAACAGTTTTCTTCCTCCGCCTCCCCTGTATGGTTGGTAGCTACGCTGGAAGACCCTTTACCAACTTCTGGGTTCAGAGGCAGGAGTCCTATCCTACCACTGAGAACCTCCTTTTCAAACAAAAGGATGCAGAAGGCTCGTATGACAATTACATTAAAACATCATATATCAAAAATCTGTATCAGTTTTCACAACCTGCTGTTACTCGTTTTACATTCTTTTCCTCTTCCATATAGAATGACGTTGCAAAATCAAGTTTTATTTTCCAAATAAAGATAAAGCAGATGTTAATAAGCTACTTAAGTGCTATTCCCCACTCATAACTGCCACAGTAAATAGAATTTGCACTGTTAGAATAATATGCTTTGGGTCTCACTCTCCCACCATTCTCTAAGTTGTGATGGATGCTAAAATTATAAAATAAAACATCTAACAACTACAATCCTATTTTCTTATCAAAATCCTACAATTCTTAAAAATACTTTAAACCTGAAGAAAGCTGTTATTAAAACAGGATTTATATGGAATGGTTCCATCCCTGGAGTGTGAAATTAGTGACTGCGGAAAGATTTCACAGGAACTTAAGCCTAGTGCAAATTGCAAAGGATTTGCAGTTTTGGTCTCTTTGCCAAATTCCACATACTTGCAGGCTGCTGTAGTTATTCATGCAAAGCAACAGGTAATCAGCAGCGTCTAAAGCTTTTTTACATTTATATTGAATGTGGAGCTCTTTTCTTCCTGTTGGTGTGTATCTAATACCTTAGGCATGGCAACGTAAAATAAACACCAGGAAAGTTCCTAATGCCACAAGTCTAAAAGTGTTTCTGATTTCATATTTTAATAAAATACTGGAAACCTCCATGTTCTGTTTTCAGCCAACATTAGGAAAAGATGCAGAAGAAAGAAGGCAGATTTAAAACCTAAAGTTCAATGTGTAAATGAATGATCAGCATTTGCATTTTGTTTATAGGCTTTGTGTACTCCTTTAATAACACTTCACAGTAAGTTGAAAACAATGAATTTAACATTTCTGCAACAAACATATTACATTGAAACATTTGGATCCCTTGGACAAATGACCTCAGCTAGAGTAACACCGCAAGACTACCAAGGCTATTCCCTTTGCTAAGCACGCCTCAGCTAAACACCAAGAACACACACATGCCTTCAGCTGTGACTCAGCCAAGCACCCTGACTCAGTGGCTACAGCCCTAACTGGAACAGCTTCCTGAACCTTGCATTTACAGCACATCACAGCCTCTCCTTTCCTGAGCTGTTCAGAAAATTCACCAGCTGCATAGCAAACACAGCACCCGCAAACGAAAGAAGCCGCAAGTACTGTGCAGCGGCGAGAGAGCAGCGCGCCTCCTGGATCCCCTGGGCAGCCCTACAGAAGGCCACCGAGCGCAAGAGCAGAGGCCTTTCAGTGCAGCTCCTGTAAACATGTAATAAGCAAAAACTCAAAAAAGACCCACCCCAAACACACATAAGAAGAGGCTTACTTGCAGTACAGGAATCAACAACAAATACAAGAGAGTTTATCTGCCTAAATGCCAACTTTTTTCCTCAATAGCAAACACAACATCTTCAAAGAGAAATGGTCTAAAAAGGTAAGAGTAAGCACCTTTTCTCTTCATATTGAAGTATCCTAGTGCAACTGTACTGAAGTCACTTGACTCCAAATTAATATGAGGGCAAGAATAGAATATGACATAACCAAAACATTAAATTTGGTATTAAACTCCCTGACTTAAAGCTACCTCTCCCCTCACCTTCCAAAACAAGAATATTTTTCCATATATCTTCTTTTCCATTTGCTCTGTTTTACTCTCACAGTCAGGTATTATGGAAAAATCACATCTGCAGGCTTTAAGTTGTTGGATGGGGAAAAAAGTATTAAATTATTCTATATATATTCAGGGGCTGAAACTATGAAAACTAATACAACAAAATTTGACACAGTCATGCTTTATTCTTTCTATAATCACTCTTAGTAAGGTATTCCTTTTGCATCGCTGTGGTTTAAGAAAACACTGTAGTTTGAGATGATTTTCCTTAATCGGTGTTATCTTGAGCATCTGCATACCTAGAGAGGGTATAATGTCTTCTTAAATTCTGCCTTGAAGAAAAGTGGCTTAACAGAAGTTACTTGAATTCTGCACTCTGTGTTGAAAACTCCGTAGCAAATGACTGTTGTCCTGCTCACAATAACTAAGAATCATCAGGAAGATAAAAAAGGAAAAAATGGCAGGTGGTAATTAAAAGCTTGGTATTTTTTGGTATATCGCTTAAAAAGAAAACTCTAACAGGATACATTTCAATACACTAAATATGTATTTAAATCTTGAGGAAAGAAATGGAATCGGTATCCATAAACAGCCAGCACTAATATCCTGTATTCCTTACCCCTAGAGCTACATGACAATTTACATTTTAACTTTTAGGAAGAATGAAATTATATCCATCAGGCTAAACAAGTACATTCATGAAATTAATTAACAGACTATTTACAGTCATATTTGTGAGATCAAAACCCAATTCTGCTTTTTATATATTTGTCCTTAAAGAAAAATTTAGTCCCAAAATAATGTACTATTTTTCCATTACAATGCTTACAGTTCCAAAAGAACAATTTTCAAGCACAAATACGTGAGACGATCATCTTCATAGCATACTACAGAATACTTTAGATAAAGTATATTCAGTCCTTTCATAGAAAGGAGACAAACAGAGGTAATACCTAGTCGTAGTACCTTTGAGACAAACAGAGGTAGTATCTAAACTCTCATTGAGCGTCCACACTGTAGGCAGCATCAAGTAAAATCTCCTATAGGCATCAATGTAAAAGTACGCCCAGGAAGGAAATCAAATGCGAGAGCAGAAGCTCTGAGTTAAGTATTTGAAATGAAGAACCATTAGGCAGGTAATTTCTTGTCTAGAAAGATAAGCAGCTCAGAGATTATTTATTATGCTATTCATCAAGTACTATATGAAAACTCTTGTCATCATTCAAAATATTAAAAAAAACCTTTTCTGTTTTTGCAAACAGACATGCAATAAAAGTCATAGCATTTTTGAAATTTCTTTCTGAAATTCTAGTTCAGAAACGTTTTAGCTTCTTCCTTCATCTTATGCTTCCATACCTTCAACTTTGAAAGTTGATCACAATTCATTGCATTGCACTGCAAGGCATTCAGAAACTACTTGTGATAGACTAATACGTTAGATTGCCCCTTCAACAGGAGCGTAAAACTATTTTTAAGGACAAAACTCAATTTGAACACATACCATGTGAGAACATTATCCAGAGCACAGTATAATATACTCAGAATATTTTTCTTACCTGGCCTTGACGCAACGCAGGTTAAGCATTCAATCTGAACAAGTTATTCTCATACTAGCTCAATAGCACTGATTGCAGATTTGTACAAATTATTAGAAACATCTGTACATCTACACAGGAATAACTTCTCTCATTGATTTCTTCTTAAACACAAGAGAAGACAATAAAGAGGTATCACTGAGCTTAGGATTTGAAAAATCTGAAAAGTATACTCCCTCTCTTACAAAGGCTTGTGATTTGATTCCTCTCAACCACTATCCAAGAGAAGCAACTCTCTTATAAATTTATGAATAAGGGAATTACACTGTGTGTAATTCCAATCTTCTCAGTCACAGTGGCTTTTTTTCCCTAGCAGTAGGAATGCTCAGAGGTGAAACGGGGAAAGGACCCATGGAGACCACCAACAAGTCTGAAATCCTGTTAAAGCGCTAACAATACCAAAACTAACAGACCCTGACAGAATAAGCTCATAAACAGAAAAGACTGGGGACTTAAGCTGTGGGGCACTGTAGCTCCCTTTGTACATGGAATTCCCTGTACTCTCTGATGACTGACAGGAAAAGTTCTTATTTTCAGGATGCTCCAGTTCATAAAGAGGGAGAGATTTACTATCTCATGACTTAAAATTCCTTTTGTTTAGACTTAATTTTTAAGAAAAACAAAGTAACACAGAGACCGATATTATGCTTTTTCCTCTGCCACAAGAGAAAAACTACAAAAAATACCAACCCCAAAACCCAACAACTCCCCAAAACCCCTAGAAGAAGAGAGGACACTTGGTCATTAAGTTCAGGCACAGAGTCACATAATTTTTTCTCTTCTTTTAATAAGGAGGAGTATTGCAGTGCCCAGGAGGATACAATGCTGTGGATCCTTCACAGGCAGGCTCTTAGAAGAGAGGAAGAACATATGTGAAGTCTTACTTGGATAGCAGTGGTTTCAGAGCAAGTGATAAAGCCTGTACAATCCTGTCTTGGCAATGTTTCTCCCATGCTTCATGTCTGGGTTTGGTTTTTTGTTTTTTTTCCTTTTCCTTTTTGTGCAGGTAACAAGTAGATGAGGACAGATAAAGAGAATGCTAGTTCTCCCCAGCTGGCAGAGGTAGCTGGTCTCCAGCAAAACGGCAGAATACACCCAAGGCGCACACACAGCACAGACACTGCTTATTTTGTGTGGTGCCCTAAGCCACTTGGCTGGACAGAGCAAGTTACCAAGAATCTGTTCATGGGAAATTCTCCTCTCCCTCTTAGTGTTGCATATTTTTAACACGTGATCACCAAGCAATGATTCTTAGGTCATAAAAGCCCCAAAATAGACTAAAACGTGTCTGAACAAGTACCCTATAGCTCAGCAAAACAGCCCAAGCGTGCCCACTCCCCTCCAAACCCATCTTTTTATATGGCCAACACAGCACTCAGGATAGCAGCAGAACTCTTTCCATCTGCTCTTTGCAGAGCAGCTCTACTACAGCGCAAGGCTGAGCGCTCAGTAAGCTGCTTCTACCTGTTCTCATTGGTGCCGTGGGCAAAATAAAAAACAAGAAAGGATTTAATCTCCAAAGGAAATGTGTGGTAAGAACATCAAGGAACAGGCAGAGAAGAAAGGATTGGCTCTAGAACAGCTGTTTCTCAGGGCCTCAACTTGTAAGCACTAGATGTTCTACACATCAGGAAAGGTGTAGGTTCTTTTGGATTGTGCATTAGTTAACGTATCTGCAACAGACAGTAGGGACTACTACTATGAATGGGTGTGGATAATCATTCCAACTTGATATGCCAGTTGTTCTATCAGTATAACTCATTTCCTGAAAAAGAATATACACTTCATGGATAAGCCCACCCAGTTGACAAAGAATACTATTTGCAGTATTCAGATCTGCCCTTAGACAAGATATTAATTATTACTTTATGGTTATATTCAGATTTATTTGTATAACATAGCCATGCAATAATAAAATTGCACTAGTTGCAAACTTCCCTGTCAATGCTTGTACTGGTGCCAGTTTAATTTAAAGCATGCAGAAAAGAGGAGTCTCTGGGAAGTTGCCAACAATAATGTCCTCCTGCACGTTAAGCAAATAGTTTGTTTCCTCCACAGGAGACAGATCAATACTCAAGAAACAAAAACAAAACCAAGAAAAGCTAAAAGCTTAGTTATGTAAATCAGGGTGGAGGAAAAATGAAAGAAAACTCCTCATTGGCATTCTACAACTTCTGCAGACCCCCATGGCTCATTAGCTAATTTCTATTAAAACACACAGCTCTAGAATAATAAATGCCAGTGGCACATTTCTAAAGGTTTGTGGCAACTGAAGTAAACATGTTCCTGTTCCCAGGACACCAAGAGACAGAAAATTAACCAGAGGTTAACTGGGTCATTAGCTAGAGCACAATATAGGTCACTGCAGATTTAATTTAGTTTGTATTCAACTAAAGAATCAAATACAGCAACCAGTTCTCACAGCAGGAAAACAAGTAACTTATCAGCATGTTAACGTATCTTGGATACCAAGGCACCAAGTCTGTCATTATGAGTCATATCACTTTTCACTAATATCACATTATTTTCATGAAACAAAGTACAGTGTATACACACATGCATATGATTTAAATGATTTTGAATGCAAGTATGCAAACACACACAAATATAGATTTTTTTAACACTGTATTATAGTCCACTTCCCTCACCCCCCCAAAACCAAGAACCCCAAAACACACTGGAAAATATTTAAGTAAGCTTTCCCTCCAGAAACAGGGCTGGCAAGGAAGTAATTAATAAAAACATGTTATATGGGTTAAGAAAAAGCCCAAAATGTTAGGATTTAATGAGATTATCAAGAACCTGTAGTTACATCAGCTTTAATTAAAAGACTGCCAACTTCGTCTGTTTGGAGTACTAAAATTGCCTTAATTTACACAGCTGCTGTCACACTTGTAGCTAGTCTCCTGCTCTTAAAACTTTCTCCTCTTTTGTTGCTGTGTAAGAAAAAAATAAAAAAATCAGAAGTGTAAGAAAAAAACACATCACCCACAGACAAGATGCACTAGTAATTACACACAGAAAACGAACAAAGTAGCTGAATGGCGTGGATTAAAATTTTAGGTGTAACATGCAGCACTAAACTTTGAGGTAGAGATTAACTGATTGTATTCCTTCAAGGAGGCCACCTTATCTGAAATGTCATCTTTTCAAAGGCAACAGTCAGGCATAAGGAATCCATGTCCAACTCCTACCCAGTCTCAAACCCAAAGTTAAAGTGAAAAATAAGTCAAAGTTAAATCTGTGCCAGACTTGCGGATAAATTTAGCAACACAGGTAGTGTATTTTGATGCAGGCCAGTATCTAGTAACCCTAGCACCGAGCAAATTATTTGAAGTACACCAGCAAATTATAAGGCAAGTATTTCTTTACCAAGAATGACTGAGAAATAAAAAAAAAAATCTGCTTGAATACTGTAGCTTCATCTAAACAGCATTTTTAAAACTGAATATAATTACTAAAGATCTGAATTACAGAATGAGAAAATAGTTCTACTCTTTCAAACAAGGCATTTTTGTACATAAGCACAAGATCTTCTCTTGTTCAGGAAGTGTCAACTGAAGGGAGAGAGGAGAAAATCCTGTGTCACCTTTATTATTGAGGTTTCAAACACTTCCTATTCAGCAGCCAACGGAATGACTTCTGCACAGCCCAGCCAAGCATTGGAACAAACCTATTGGGCGATCCAGTCCTTCTATCTCCTTGTAGCTCTTGGAACTGCCACTTCCATTTACAACAGCTGCATTTCCTACTTTAGATGTGGACATTCTCCCAGCTCCCTTTCAGCTGAGTATCTCTAGCATTTGCATTCCAGAATGATCAAGCGTCTGCTTGATTCTTTGTATTTCTTTTTCATTGAATTTCTAAGCTATCATTATTAAGTGTCACTAAATTATCAGTCTGCAGAATATAAACATCTGCCTGAAAATTAACAAGGCATGTCAATTTATTCTTACTACAATTAGTTGCAATAACTCTCAGAATGAGTTTACCACCACACAAAATTTGGCTACGGTGCTCCTTTTGAATTTGAACTTGGTTTCCTCCTTCACTGGCCATAACAGGCAAAAAAAAAGTCCCAGTGGCCACATGTAATTTCACAACGAAACAAACCAATCTCTTTCTCTTTAACTCATTGTCTCCAATGAGTAAACTAAACTAAAGATCACAGTTAGAAAGGGTCTGGACAATTTACTGGAAGTGTTATAGACAATTTTCCTGCATCTTTTCTCTCAACAAAAAAATCATATTAACTGTAATAATGTCCTCTGAATTTAAGTAAGCCATAACACATTCTACAGAAGCTTCTCAAACTCAGAGCAATCCTTCCTTCTTCTACACTTGGCATTGCTTACAGCACACCTAGAGAAACAAAAGGTGAACTTCATGGTCCAGTGCATGAGCTTTAACTAATGGCAGGTGGCTCTTACAGGCAGAACAATGTTAATTCAAGCAACAGTGTACCCCATCTCCCTCCTCACATATTTTTACACCTGTGCCCCAGTATATAAGCTTTCATAAGTATAAACAGAGCAATTCAATTTTCACCTAAAACATTCATAAGCAAAACAAGCATAATGAATGATTTTGATATTTTTTCCTGTCTTGATGATATTAAAATAGGCAAAGACGCACATTTTCAGTGACAGCACTTGAATTCTCAGATTAAAGATTAATAATGTATCACACATGCTGATGAATGCATGATTCATGAACGACACAAATGGCAAGGCCTATTTAAAGCTTTGTTTGGCCGTGAATAGAACACTAAGATGTATACACTGGAAGGCAGAAAGCAAACCGTGCAATTTGCTGGAGAAAAATCCTGCCTCTATATAGATGGGAGATCATGTTTTGCACAACAAAAATGCCTGTGCAGCTAACATACTAAAAATCTACTGCTCAAAAAAATTAAAGCCATCAAGCAATAGTCCAGTGTTAGATAGCCATACTTAGCACCAGAGAGGTTTGTGTATCATCGCAAATGTAGATTGCATTGCTGTTTGGTGATTTTCTTCAAGTTCCAACCGCTAAAAATTAACCAAGACTTTAAAAACTGATCTCGTGAATTACTTAATTCTACTTTACAGGATTGCAGAAAAGCTCAAAAATCCATACCTAAACAGCTGAAAGAATAAAAGCAAAACAACACTATCTGGTTTTAAACTTAGGTATAATGATACTCAAACCAAGTGTGTTGATTTATTTCTTATTTTTTTAGTCAAGTTGATCTTAAGGTCTTGGAATGGGATGAGCTGGAATAAACAAAGAAGTAATCCAAACAGAAACACTCAGAAGTTGTTAAAATAGTAAACCAGGTTCAATTTAGTGAAAAAATAAATTTATAGGCAAATAAAAACCATCAAAAACATTGAATATATAGGCACAATACAACTTGTAGAACTTGCTGAGCCAGGGACTTCACAACAGCACACCTTTCTCTGTTGCTCTTACACACTTACGTGCCTGTTACTGGCTGCAATCAGAGATAAACATTGGCCTTGACAGATCTGTGTGACTGCCTTGCTCTGAGAATGAGAATACTGGATTTGATCAGGCTATCTTCAGCATCCTCAGTACTCTGTTTAACTTCTGAGAGTCCTAAAGAGATATTTTGAAGTAGACCAATGAAACACAAGACAACTAATTTTCCGTTTTATGTTAAACAAACTGAGGTAGTCTGTTGTTCAAATTATGTTACCACCACCTTCAGTATATGGATGATAATGTTGCTTACAAAACCACTGCAAAACAGAAAGTCTTGAAATAAATAGGCAACATCATTTCCCTATTTAGTAGGGCAGAAGTGGATAGTGCTCCCTTTGCATCCCCAGCTACACAAATAGGAACACAGCATGCCACAGCAGCCCCTTTCCTAGCTAACTCCCTTCTTTCACTATCATGTAAAGACCAACTACTTAGACACTGTCACACAAGTTATTCTAAAGAAGCAAAAAGACAAATGAAATTACTCAAGCAAAAGCCTAAACCTGGACATATTAGAAGAATTTCCAGCGAACTACATTGTATTGAAAGTGATTTTGATCTCAGCCTTATATTTTCTGCAACTTACGCACCAAGAATAGGATTACTGTAATTTAGTGATCAAATTCTACTTTAGAAATAAAATGACAGGTGCGTATCTGCAGTAAAAAGTTTCACCTTGGAACTCCATCTAAGGCTGCTACCACAAAAAACAGCTGACATCATCCTTAGAGTTTTCCATTTGAAGTACAGTAACTTTTCTATCAGTGTTTCCTACAGAATACATGCTTACAAAGGAAAAAGGATAATATAGAACAAGTTCAACATCTTTTTCTTCAACAAGAGATAATATAATGGAACAAGTAAACTCAGGACTATTTCCTTGAGAACACAATGCAACACTAAAGATATATTTAAGCAAGGGAAGTCTGGCAGTTACTCTTCCTAAGGCTACTGTAGGAGCAGCAACAGAATCTAGGATCAAAGGTTCAGAGGAAGTGCCTTTCTCAGCCGCTGATCTTTTCCTCTGTGTCAGCCAAACACAGAAGGTGAATACAAAAACCAGCTTGAACAGTGCTTTGCAATGTCATGGGCTACTCTAGGTTATAACCTTTCTACAGTTAGCCCAAGTCCACTCAGAAGTAAATTAAGTCTAATTCAGAGAGGACAATATTTTTTGTCTTTTTTTTCCCCCGCTCCTCTCCCCACAGATGATGATTCATTTCTTCTGATTGATTCCTCTACTAGAAACACTTCTTCAGCTTGTCAGAATAGTGAAGTGCTGGATTACACAATGCAATTTTCTGGGAAGCTGACATATGCTCAAACATTTCATTATAATTGACTTGGACTTAACAAGCTTAGTTTGTGTTGTGCAAAATAAATCAAAACTAGACAGATTATTTTCTTCTAGTACATAAGAAAGGGATGGGGAGTAGGAGAAATCAAGACTGTAGAAACTATCATATTGTTCAGTTTTTTCAAATCCTGATCTGGAAATAGGTTTAGGTAATTCTTTCATCAGCAAAAACAAATAAATAAATAATTGGAATAGAAGTGTGATCAACAGTCAAACAAACTGAGTCATCAAAACAAATCCACAGAGTGGATTTCTTAAAATCAACTTCTGGAATATATTTTAGGAGACTAGACATCTGAAAGTCATGTAACTGCCTTTACCTATGAAGCTTTCAAGTTTTACTTCCATTTTGGTGGAAACCTCGAGAGGTTTTCTGAAGAAATTGTCTAATCTCTCTAGCTCTCCCATGTATGTCCAGCTACACTGAGCCATCCTGGTCCCTGCTTGCTACTTATTCTTTACACTTCAGAAGTTTCCAACTTCTTTCAAAAATCTACTCTGTATTTGCAAATAAGTAGTTCTTCTAACTATCTAGCCTTAACCTCTAGTGAAACTTAAGCCCACTACTTATTGTCCTGTTTCCAGCAAATAAAGAAAAGGTTATTCCCTTCCTCCTTACAATAAAAATGATGTCTACTCTCATTCTTATCCTTTCTAGAATAAACATCAGTTTCCAGCCTTTCCTCAGAGGTCACATTTTCCAGGGCATTTGTTACTTAAGCCATGTAACCACGTTTACAGAAAGGGCCTCTCACCACCAGAGTAAGGGAAAAAAATTCTGCTATTCTTTAATGTTTAGGCACCTAGTGTCATCTCAAAGCTGCTAAACAAATTAAAAAGCAATATGTTGACAGCATAACTAGTTTTTAATGCAACATTTCCAAAACAGGTTTGCTCACATCACTGATGACATTATGACTTGATTGCACTCACTTTTGGAAGTCACATTCTTGTATAAAAGTATTTCTGATGACTTTTTTCAGTGGAAATTCTTAAATGAAGCACAACCAACTTCCTAGTTGCCCCTACTTACTGTGCTTTGGCTTATGCTGTGGAGCAGTCTCAATGCACAAACAGAACTGGTTTTGGATGAAAGTAAGCTGGAAGATGTACCCTAGAGGTCAATCAAAACCTTCTATAAATGTTAATTCAAATTCAGCCGAAAGGACCAGACTAGAACCAGCATAAAGAAAAAGACCACAAAACACATATCATGGATGTCAGGCCCTCAGCAGCAACAAAGCTACTCAATGGAATTGCTTACATTGTGTTGTTCTGTAATGTAGAAAAGCATCAAACTACACATTAGCTAATGCAAGCTGAAGCAGTTTAGCATATTCTAATATGTAAATCAAGAGCTCAAATTTAGCGTTAATAATTTCCCTGCTTTTGATACAGTTCCCTTGCCACATAGGCACAATCTCCATTGAATTTCTTCACACATGCAATCAAAGCATGAGAGTAACCTAGCTTATTCCTCACAGCAGTCGCAGAAAACATTGTAATCCTTAAGAGTTTCAGCTACACACACATACCCTTTTCAAAATTAAGATTATGAATAGACTGCATATCCTTTATTTTCCTTTTCTACAGGCAATGCCTTAAGTTATTAAAAACCATTCTGCTTTGAGTTGTCATTCATCAGAGTTGTTGCTTCAGCTTGGCTTCTGCTTGACTGCTCACTCATAGTTCCCAAAATTCCTGTACTGTAAAAGCAGGGTCAACAGTTAACAACTGCAACGCTGCATTATACACTCCAAAAATAAATACCTACTGTTTTCTCTTCTGTTACACTGGCAGAAAATACCTATTTTATCTTTATTTATCTGAAGACACATTTAAAAATAAATCGGTTACAAGTCAGTAGCCTCGCAGCTTTTTATTTTTTCAGAACAGTAGAGACACTATTTTTTAATTTGGTTATCTTCAAAAGTCTTCAGAGACATAATAATAATAATAATATTACTCTGGTAAACAAGTTGGTTGGAGAGAAGAAAATAAAAAACATGCTAATACGAAGGTGGCTCAATTCTGAAATTCCATTTGAACTCCTAATTGGTCCAATTTGTACAGCTTTCTGCTTCTAGTGAAACCTACATAACCTCACTGCTATTTCAAATTCTCTCAAAAATTTAAACAGAGATATTAAAAAGTATTGGATTAAGTGCACAAAACCACATTTACCTGCTGTCTAAGATCTAATTCCATGAGTGATAGCAAAGCCCAGTTTGCCTGTCTCTGCAGAGCATAGCTCAGCTTAGAGACACCCAAACTAGCTCAAAGTAATTTAACCACATTAGCACCAGATCTGCCAACCAAGGCAAACGCAGTGCTCTGCCCAGGTCACTCATACAGGTACACTCCTTCCTCTACTCGAGGAATCTCACTGGAAGACAGCTCAACTGTCCTGTGTTACACAGAGCAGATGTATCTCTGGCGAACCCACAGGCTCAACGGGTAAGAGCATCCGAGTATCCAGGGCTAGATTCCCAGAACACCCAAACAACAGTGGGGGAAGAGGGGGGCACTCGAGGGGATAGGAAACATATTACAATTGAAAATAGCACTGATTCAATTCAGTCAAGTTGTGCTGCTGGCTCTAAACCCACCCTAACAAATTCAAGTAAAATTATCAGTGACAGGAAAAGGAGGAAAAAGTCTTGCTCTTCAGCATGAGGCTTAATCAGTGCTCAGAAACTGTCTCAGAGCACAAGTAGAAGTGAAGACTTTCCACAAGAAAAGCCTACCCTTGAAGTTTTGAATCCCAATTCCTAATGGAATTTACGTCAATACTTGACGGGCAGAGGTCATCTTATCTGCAAATCAGATAGCTGACTGTCCAAATGTAAATATTACCCTCTGCTCATGGATGAAACTGAGAAAACTGTCATTGTGCTAGATTCTTGCAAAGAAATAAACTTCAGAAAACACAATCAGGAGATACTCACTTTCTTTGCTGTTGTTAGTGTTAGGTTCACCTGTGACAAGGGGCTTTTGAAAAGTGAACAGTGCTAAACTACCCGATACTTGACTAAAAACAGAATCAAAGAACTCCTTTCAAACAGGGTACTCATGCTTATCCTTCACGTGCCTGTGTATTTAAGCTCCATTTCATTCTAGGTTAGTTCAAGTCTCTTATAAGATTTGTTCCCAGCTGAACCGGAATCTTTCCAGCAACAATTCTGTACCCAGCAGAGTTTTAGCAAGCTGAAACTCACCAGTGCCCTTTAGGCATACATTAAGTTTTCCTGGTAATTAATGGGTTTAGTGTTTTCTGCATTGAAGAATTTATTTTATTTGCACTAACAAGCAGATATTTTAGTCAGTCAAACCGAATCCACGGTACAAACATACTCATTCTAGTAGTGACATTCTGAGATTGAGAAATCAGGACTAAAGGAATTTGATAAGAAACACAAACTTAAACTATATCCTTTATAACCAAAGTAGTTCCATTAACACACAGAGCAGAAATATTTACATCTATCAAAAAACTCAAAAGAATACTTATTCAGAGAATTCTCTACAGAAATTTGGCTAAGCATGTAACTGATAAATGGAGAATGTCTTGGAATTTATTTCTCTTCAAACTTAACATTCACTACCACAACTCTGCTAAATGCTATGGAGAAGATATGGTATGCACCAAGTAACAACATGGGAAGCATCATATATTTACAATTCAGCAATTTAGTCAAGTACAACCTGATCACAGACAGCTGAGAAGGGGTTACTGGAGTTCAGCCAGCCTAAGCCCTTGCTCCATGGGAGAACAGAGGTACATAGAACCGTTAAACAAGGTTTCGCAATTTTACTGGGTACTCTACTCCTGTTCTTTGAAAAGCAGTGTGGTAGAAGACCAAGTTCACCTCACAAATACAAAAAACATAGTGCACATTCATACTGCAAGCCATGAAATACTATAAGCTTATTCTAAGGACCTCTTGCTCAGGATCATTAGAAACAAGTCACACAGCACACTATCTTGTAAAGAGGGCAAAAGAGAAATCACAGTCTTACTCAAAGTTGTAGCTTCTGAAGAAAGAAGGAATACTGTAAGGCTTATTACCTAATTCCAGGAGATTAATTCAGTCTTCCCTTATTGAGGTAATAATTATTTTAGATCATAGATTATTTTATTCCTTTCCTCTAGATTCCTCTTAGGGAGTTCCTGTAGCATGTTTTCAGGATAAATCCTTAAGAGGAAAAAATGATGAGCTGATGTTTGACAGCTCCCAACAATATGATATGAAAACCAGATCCTCAATCTCTAGAAATACAGCCAAAGACTTAAATGAGGGAACTATTTTATTTCAAGTCAAGCTTTTAATGCATTACTGGAGCCAAGGAGCTCTGTCCATCTCCAGTAACAAAATATCACAGGCCATATATGGTGCTTTCCTGCACAAAACTTGCCAAATTCAGGGTCTGTTCCCATTTTCTCTTCTCCCTTTCCACAGTTCAGCATGTGTTTGTTTAAAAATCAGTGTCTTTGTTTTTTTTCCAAGATTCTGCTGTGCTGGAGAGCATTTTCTTGCTTAAAACACTTGTTTCTGAATAAGACTTAGTAAGTTTTGTACACAGTGGTACATCTCAGAGGCATCCAAATAACCATGAACGTATCAGGTGTGTGTTTGGCTATTAGTGTGCCTTTATAGCTCGGGAATCATATCTTAAAAAAATTAGCAAGAAGCTACATTCAAGAACAAAGGTATCAGATATTCTAGTCAATGAATTGATCAGTCTAATCCTGAAAAAAGGTGAAAGTTGGTTTTGTATAATAAGTCTTTAATAATCCAATAGGGTTGGTATTTGCAAATCTAATTTCCAGCAGAAGGGAAGAAAAATATTGTTGCTAGCTAAATCTTTCAGCCATCTTCAAGTTTTTAAAATTTAACGTAAGTAATTGCTTGTAACACCTCCATTCTTGCAAAGATTGGCAAAAATTTTGAAATCTCTGAAAATTATTTTTGTCATTTTGAAAACAACAATAACTATCGAGACTTGTCCCGTTCTTTTTAAACTGCAGCAATATTACAAGATAAAAGCAGGATGAACTCACGATTTAGTCTTACTGTGCGAACGCACAGCACCTTCAGCTGTAGCTTTAATGAGATAAACAGCAGTGGCTGCAGTGCAATACTTGGTCACATTGGTGCAGAAGTTAGAAAATTTGCTCATGAATTGCACTAGGTACTAAGCTACTGAAAATGCATCATATTGTTGAAGCTTTTATGTTCTGAAGCTGCTGATGTTAGTACTCTTAGCCTGACACTAAAAATCCTTATACAGATACAGACAGAAAAAGTAAGAAAGTCACAAGGATCGTCTGAAACTAGATTAAGCCTTTCCCTAAAGCCACAGTAAACGCATTCCTCGGTTAACGTGCAAGTTTGTATTACATGTAGTCATCTCATGGAAAGGGACATAATATGTGAGCCCCTACTTTAATCTCTTGCATAACAGCTGATTTAAAAAAAGCGAATTAAAGCAGTTAATAAGAAAAACATAAGACAGACTCAGAATTATCCAGAAGATTACAGGAGGAGTTAATCGAGGCTACAGCACTTTTCTACAGTGCGCTGCTGGAGTACTTGCTTAACAAAACCAGGATAAATCCTAACTCAACAGCAACACCTGAAAGAAAGGAAGAGACATCGAAATATGTGTTAAGTATGTAAAACAGTCTCCAGCATTCTTTATGGATGTGAAAAGAACATAATGAAACCTTCATTGCTTAGAGGGGAACATTTTTGTCTTGCCAGAGGACAGATTTCCAAAGAATGATATTTTCCTACAACCTGTAATTTCCCCATTTATCATTCGTCAGAGCTCAAAGACCTTTTACTGCACATGGGATGTTTGCATATGTTTAATGATCCTTTTACCAAACAAATGTCACAGCCTGAATGAGGAAATGAGTTAATATCGCTGATGTTGCTAATTTCTCACCATTAATATCACACTGTGAACAGCTACTGAACCTACCGGGTCTTGTATCATAGCTAAGCTCTACTGGTTGCAAGTCTGTTTTCCAGCAGACTACACCAAGAAGATAACCCATGCAAATACCACGGGGAAGGAAATCTAATAAAATTTTTAAAGATTGCTTTGATTCTGTAGTTAGACTACCAAACAAGTGTGACTAAAGACAGATCATTTGACAGAGATTTAGAGGCACTAATTGGAACTCAATCATCTACACTCCTAATAGCTGCCTCCACTTGTATCAGTGTGCTAGGATTTGGAGCAGTTGGATCACAGAAACCATTGCATCATGGTATTTCTAGATGTATAGCAAAATCCAAAGATTTACACAATGAATTAGGTGACAGAAGACACACTGCAGTGTTGTCTTCAGTTGTCTTTTATACGTCCTCTGACAACGAAAGGATGACTGTAAAGAATCTGGCTCCTTTATAAGTCCTTTAAATGCTGCTGGTACTGGAACACAGTGCTCACCTAAGTAAACTCAGTATAGCTTTAGTTTTTGTAGTAAGTATAAAATGCAGTGAAACCTCTTAATTCAAATACACCAGTATCACAAGAAGATAACTTGAACAGCTTCTTCAGAACACCCTAAACTGAGGACTGAGCCGACGAAAACAAACAGACCACTAGAGAATCCATTTAGTTTTGTACCAACCTTTTCTGACCATGCACCTTTCTCTGAGAGATCTTTCTCTCTCCCGAATTAGTGAATCTCTAGAAACACACATATTCCTGACAATCTTCCTTAGAAGCAAGCTGCAATTTTCAAGACCGCATACTCTTACTCCTTTCACAGTCACAGAAGTAAAATGTGTTCTTTCAGGATTCTTATATTAAAAGTTTTAAAAACAAAACAACAGAAAACCCATTCTAAACCAAACTCTTGTGTTTTTGACCTGTGTTCCTCCCCTTCACTGAACAGCAGTAACTCTAGCATAATAGGCAGAGGTGGCAGTGCAAAGAAGGATGCGTGAAGAACTTCATATTGCTAGCACTGCAGCCACAGAGAAGACAGAATACAGAGGCAATATATTAAAAAAAAATTTTACAGATCAATTGATCAGGACTTACAAAAATTTACAAGAAGTTTTCAGATTGTAAATAACATTAGCTTCTGACACATTTCAGCATATTTGCGATCCACGGCATCTTTAAGATATTTCTTTCCCACATATTACTAGAAAACCTGAGTTATTAAATACACTGAATCCATTTATTAAACTGTGTATTCACAGTCAGTGACTCAGTCACAGAGATGGGCAGAACTGTCAGATCACAGCAGAACCATTGTTTACAGTACTTTCTATCTCAGGGATCAATGATTTCAGCCTTTCACAATGACTGCTGATTCTCAAAGCTCTTCAAATAAAGCAGGCAATTCAATTGTTCTCCTTTTAGGAACTTAAAATAAGGTGCTGCTATTTGTAAATGGGACATGTCTTTCTGAAGCAATGAGACGTCATCCAATATTTATGTTATTTCTTGTGAGGTGCTGATATTTACAGTTGCTTCCCCATCCCCATAAAGTTACTGCATTCATTTCAGAATACTATATGCACAGTAGAGGCAATTCTGCAGCCTAATAGATATATTTTGACACTCTTCCAAAAATTGAACAAATATGGCCAATTAGTACTAGTGATTAAGTGATTACACATCGAAACTTACTTCACCACAAACTGGTTAAACTCACCAAATAGTGTGTTGCTATCCTAATTTTACTGTGGAATATGAACAAGTGCTAGAAAATAGAGACAGAAATACAAAATAACAAACCAAAATCTAGAATAAGCTCAATGCAGGTATTAACTACAGAAAAAGCATCTACATTACTGAAAGTAGGGAAAAAATATTGCTGCTACAACAAGACCAGATTACAGATGTCAACATGTTATCGTATATACTTCATCATCAAATCATCATTTAGTTATTCAATTCATTGTGCAGATGTTCAGATAGTAAAAACATTTGATGCAGGAACTGTATTTCTGTTATAAAACGTACCAAGCATAAAATAGGGGTTTGTAAAACTAAATGAAATCATATCTGCTTTATGAATCCCACTCAGCTTTACAGACAGTTTCACCTGAACAAAGTATCCTAGATTCTGTTGCTGGATCTTTCACAGTAATTAAATTTCTTTCATGCCATTCTATTCTAAACATCAAAATAAATTTCCTACTGTATGCTTACACATATACACACACAGAGAGGTCAGTCCAGGTTAAACTGCTGAACTACTGCATTTACTTAAAAGAAAATAAAGAACTTATACATTTGGGTAAGGCTGATTTTTAAAAAATTTTTTACACAACTGTGCTAATACAGAAAACAGAAGTTTGCATTTAACTGTAGTACAGACCACTGTAGACACCAACATGCAAAGATCACATAAATCTGTGCATGAAGGATCTCAGGGCAGCCTCACAATACAAGCACACATTTCACATAGCATGAAAATATAAGAACATGAGAACTCAAGAACAACTCCTTACAAGAGGTAAAATATCTGTTTTCTGAGGCATTCTTACTGCCTCAGAAACGAGACTTCTTTGGACGCTGCTCCTTGCTGAAGACCTTTATGTTTGCAGCAGCCGTATTTGTAGAAAGGCACTTACATTTAGTATTGAGACAAGTCTGAGGTAACACTTCTATGGAACTCAGAAATATTACACATCTTTTCTCCTCATACTGAGGCCAACGGCTAACTAGTTGAAATCGTCCCTTGTTAAACTTGCATTATCACTCCAGAACGTTTCCCCATTTACCATTTTGGCAAGGGTGGGGCGATAGGGATGGGCAAAGAAGAGGCAGTTAACCAGCAAACTATACTGAAAATCTCAGATAGTTTCCAAAAACTAAACAAAAATCCAAGTCTATAAGAGGTTAATACTAACTGGGAGGAGGGGAAACAATGCAAAACAAACTCCACTTCTTACAGCTTTTCAGATTTCAAACGAAATCATGGCTTATACTGGGAAGAACCCCAGACATTCTCAAAAACATGATCACACTGAAATACTCATTTTTATATTGGACATGTAGGTTAGGCCTTTATCTCATTCTCTGAAAAGTCCACTCCAGCCTGAGATATTGGCCCAGTATATTGATAAAATTGACAATGTGTTCTGTCAAGGATACTGCAAGGGAAAGTTTGAAATGAAGGTCCTGTCCTGAAAGTGGCAAAGGCATGGAGCACTCTTCATAGAAGTTAGATCTCACCATCTTTAACCAAAACTCCCTGATGGGTTTGTAGCAGTTCTTAATCTTACTTGTACTCTCTTCTGAACTTCACAGCCAGGCTACATGTTTAGGTGGCTGAGGAAAGGATGTTGAGGAAAAAGGAGAAAAAATACATTGTTTCTCTCTGAGAGTGTAGAACTATTTAGAAACTATTTTAATCATTCTATGCTATTTACAGAGCAAGAAGTTGGAGCTATCTGAAATTCAAATTAATTACTTCTAAAAACAATTGTGAAGAAAGGATAAAATATAAATCATACCTTTTCCAAGTCGTAGAGTTCTTTGAGGTATGAGATATTAAATCTAGCATCTCAAACACACACTTCTGTTATTACACAGCAAAAGCATTTACTTTATTACCTTCTTTCTCATTCACAACAGAGAGGGGTCTTACTCACTTATATACCTAGACCAGTTATATTTGTACATTTTAAATACCAAAATCCATTTGATTTTCTTTCTGTAGGTGAGCAGCCATAATTCTTCTCACCTGGAATGCTCATAACAGAAATGCTTGAAAGTAAGTCACAACACCAGAACACAAAGGCTTTCTTAAAAAGATAGACAGTCATAGCAAAGCATCATTTATTCCAACTTAACATTTTGTTTAAAGAAATAGTATTAAAAAGATACAGACATTTTCCTATCTATTTAGAAGAAATGATGGAGGACCTGGTCCTGAAGAAAACAAAATAATCAAGATAGTTTTATACAGCAAGGGCAAACACTTCCAGCTAGAAATTACCTGAAATAAAACTTCTCGCAAGGAAAGTAAAGCAGGAAAAAAGTGTTACATAGCCAAAATCAACCACAACAAATGGGGAGGTTTGTGAGTATCAAAGTCCGGGGGGGGGGAGCACCCATTAAATACCCTTGAGAATAACACTACATTTTCTGAATGAGATTAAAATAAACATATAAAACTCCCTCCATCTCAAATCATAAAACATCTATTGTACGAAATCCCCACCATGTCAGGAACCTTGCCTTGAAATCTAGGATTTCTGCTCAAGAGTCCAGAATAAACTTGAACTCCCTAATACAGATTAAAAATAAAGCTGTGCTATTTACACCCATATTTTGAGTGTTTTCCTAAATCACTCTCATATTCCATTTCTCCACCTCCCAAACCAAGCAGAACAGTTAAAAGTAAAACTGAAAAAGACGGTAAAGAGTTAGTTCATTTTCTGAGCAGTACACTTAAACTTCTATGTTTCAGTACTGCAGGACACATGATGAAATGCAATGATCAATCACATTTTCTGAAGTGGATTGACTCAGAGAACTCTCATGATCTGTTTAATCAAAACAACATTCTTACATATGTCAGTTTTACTTCTACATAATGAGAATCTCAAGAGAAACACTCAAAGTTAGCTGGGACAGACTACAGAAGAGTATCTTTATGTGGAATCATTAAAATGATATTTGGAGGGGAGAGCTTTTGGAAAAAAGAACTGTTATGCACACAGCTAGCACTAAAACAATTACTGCAAACGCATCCTTTTGAGAACTCTTAATCACATACTCTAGGCATAAGTTCTTAAAACATGGCCCACCATGCTTTATACCTCTCGCACACATTAAGCATAAAAGCACTGCAGATTAATTTTGGAATTAATTAACTGACACCTAATCAATTAAACAGCTTTTCACAACTACCGTCTGATGGCATTAGAAGACATTCAAACCATTACTTATCGCCATAGTAAAAGTGAAGGAAAACCGTATTTTCACCAACAGTTTTTCTTTAATCCACTGAATTTAGTATTAGTCACCGAAGAACAAGAGCATATCTGGGAGGGGACACGGACACCGCACCTCTGCGCGGCTTCACGCCCACACGTAACGCTTTAAACAAGAACAACAAAAAAAGGCAACCAGGAGAGCTACTCACCGTTCCACCAGTCTGTGCCTGCAGCCCCGCAAGCCTCCCGGTGCTGCCGAACAGCCCAGCCCAGCACTCGCCACCCGAAGTTTGCCAGCACAGCGCACCTGATCGCCCCGCTCAGCCGCTGCCTCCGGCGTGACCTTGGCCAAGTCCCTTCCCCCGCATCCAGCTCCCCCCGAGGGCCGCCCCTCCACAGGCGGCGACAATCCCGTAACAGCTCACCACCAACACC
>NW_009733571.1:0-1378 GCF_000703405.1 Apaloderma vittatum
AAGACAGTGACAAGTTAGAAGAGCAGAACCTGACACATTTCTTACAGAAAGTTCGATGAAATTGCCTCTCTTGTTTCAGGAAGACCTTTGGCAGGTCCCTCTCATAAGCTTCAACTGGTGCTAGGTGAGGGTGCTACTGGGAGCGGGAGGCTCTGCTGTGGGCCCTGGAGGAGTCAGTCCTGTCCTACAGAAAGAGGTAAATAGGACCGTGGCATGTTCTCAGGTTGTCACTCCCAATTCAACCATTGTCACTCCCCATTCAACCAACAGCAGAGGAGAGCTGAGGGATTTTGTGTGTACGTGTGTATATTTTGCTCAAGTTTCCCCGCTTGCTTGTGGCACTGCCATTTCTGCTGCACAGCAAGTGAAACTTTGTGGGTCCTGAGAGACAAAAGAACTGTCCCTCAGTGCAGACTGAGGGCAGCCAGTCTCCATCAGCCCTGATCTCAGCTATTCTGCACTGGCAGCTCTTTGAGCTGAAAGACAATCGCACTGAGACATTCCCCTGAGGAGAAGCTGGACACTGCTGAGAGCAGAGTAATCTGGTTTCCAAGTGCACTCTCTGAACCACTCACCCCATCTCATGCTACCTGAGGAGCATCACAGCTCTCCCTTTACTGTGTGGGACCCAGAGAGCTCATGGCAGCTGCCCCTGAACAGCTTTTCAACATCATTCCCACAGCCTTGGCACTGAGGTGTCTGCTCCGTGGGGCTCTCCACAGAGATTCTATGGGTGAGCTGTGCCTTCTGGAAGGAAGCCTGCAGCCTCAAAAAAAAGCACTCTGTAGGGAACAAAACTAATGTCCTGAATGTGGGACGTCCTGAAGAGAGAGTTCTTGTATTTAGTAGCCTTAGATTAGGAGATTGGGACACTTTACTCCCACAGACAAATCTGCATGGAGAGACCATCAGGCTTGGTCTGAATCCACCCCCTCCCAGGGAATTTCAGGCAGAAGCTCCCTTTTCCCCAGTGCCCACACTTCTGTTGCCTAGAGCTGTCCCTGCCAGCACCTGCTCCTCTGTGCCCAGGTCTCCTCCCTGTCCCTGCTCCCAGAGCCCATCCCAGCTGCTGGGGACTCAGCTCTGCCCTGCAGAGCCCTCCCGGTAGGGCCCAGGTGCAGCTCTAGGGGGGGAGCAGAGGCTTACAGCAGTTTGGACAAATGCTAATGAAAACTGAGGTCTCAGTGACTTCTCCATGGTGGAAAAATAAATTCTAATCTCCTCCTGGGCCACCGAGAGAGGAAAACTCAAAGCGCAAATGCCTTGATATACTTCTAAAGTAACCTCTGCTGATGCCATGAATATGATCTGGAGCTGTGAGCAGAAGGACTCTGCCCTGCCAGGGTCTCTCCTTACCCTCATATCTTCTCCCCCAGCA
>NW_009733572.1:0-933 GCF_000703405.1 Apaloderma vittatum
ACGTATGGCGGCCGGTTTGCCGATGCACTATGGAACCCCGTCGGCCAGGGCACAGCCCGCCAGAAACCGCAGCAGTGCTGCGGGCTGGCCGGTGGGGAAAGAAACCCGTCAGCACCCACCTGAAGAGGTCTCCAAACTTGCTCCTCAGGTGACTGCAGGACACGTACAGGTCGTAGAGGTACGCTAAAATACACCTCTCCGGGGAGGAACACTCGGAGGGATTGACGACGTGCTTCACCACCCCGCACAGCCTGCACGAACAAAACCAGCCTGAGTTCTTTCCGACACACATGGTCAGACACTGAATAACCCCCACTGACAGCCAGGTGAGGACAGAGCCCGTGCCTGCGGGGCTTGCGCAGCGCCTGGTGCCACCTGCGCGCTCGCTGGGGCCCCAGAGAGGACCCCCAGGCACCTGGGGAGCCCCGGGCAGAACGGGGCAAGCAGGTGGGATACGGAGACACGCAGCCCCCCTTCTCCTCGGTTACGAGGAGCGCTGGGCCCTCGGCAGCGGAGCTGAGCCACCCGCTCCCTCCGCACCGCCAGAGCTGGTCCCACTGCCTGAGCCCAAATGCGCTTTTTGCTTCAGAGAGGACACCAAGAACGTTTTTTTGGAAGACTGTAGGTGCCACAAACCCCTCAAAGACTTGGGCAGTTTGCTCCGAGTTGAGGATGAGGCAGGCGTGGTAGCGCCGCAGGACGGCGACGATGCAGACGGCCCCGTGGTGTAGCTGCCCGCCAGGCTGGAGGACTTCAGCAGCAGCTCTGCCTCCACCACGCTCAGCTCGTTCAGCAGCTGGGAAGGCACACACAGAAACAAGTAACTAAAACCAACTTCCAAGTTACATGTGTAAAATAGATGCAAAAAAAAACCACCCCAAAGCGTTAAGGGGAAAATACACAGCAAACGGAAATGAAATTCCTTACACGCTA
>NW_009733572.1:955-5627 GCF_000703405.1 Apaloderma vittatum
AAACTGCTAAAGCGTAAAGAAATGTCCCTCAGAACTGCTCTTCAGACACAAATGGCATTTCCGGCACTCAGATGCTTCCCTGTGCAATACGATGCTTCGGTCTGAAGCACTGAAGCCCATCCTGAAATGCTTTATGCTAAAACAATCTACAATTTCAATAATTTTGGAAGATTTAAAAATAAAATACGTTTACTGATTCCCCGTAACTGCCAAAGTCGGGCAGAAGGGGAAGTATTCTGCACTCTCTTTGCAGAGGTCAGGAAATCGAAGCAGATAGGAGCACATCTTGTTTTTTTCTGGCTTCGCAGAAAAATGTGTCAGAAGCTTTTCCTGACACAACTCCCCAAAGAAGGAACTCCGTTTACCTGGATCGCAAAGTCTATGAGTCCATTGATATTCAGCGCGGGCTCCATGAGATCAAAGATGAGCTGTATGTGGTGAGCCAGGGGAAGATGATACGACGTTCCTGAGGCAAAACTCGTTATCTGCTCGAGGACATTGCTGGAGATCTGTGAAAATACATGTTCAACAGCCCCACGGTCACTGAGGGCTTTTCCGATACGCCAGCACTCCGAAAATCCCGCTGTGTGAGCAGCAACAGCAAGTGACAGCATCTGGCAGATAAAAGCCCTAACAAATCACACAGATCTATTACTCTGCGCGGCGGTCGTCATGCCCTTTTCTTTTCAAAACTGACAACAGAGAAAATGCTGCTCCGCTGCTTTACAGCTGAGAGTCAAACTGCTCTTAACATCAACAACACTGATTTTTATTCTGTGGGGTATTTCGCTTTAAAGAAGAGGCAAAATAATTGTTCTTTTTATCTTACTCCATCGTGATTTACTTTTTCTTATTGATAGTTTTCAAGTAATCAATAACACATTGTCCTGCACACAAAACATGTAATAAATTCATTCAGAAGAGCAGATCCAAAGATGTCTTATAAATTAATTATCAAACATATGCCACTTGTGCTTCTTGAGGAACTCTTCTGCCTTTGCACACTTAAAAGTGCTAACACAAACCAGGCTCGTCAATCAAAACATGCAAGAGATCGGTTAGTAAGTATCGAATTTACCAACAAGCCTAAACAATGCTGTTAATGGAAATATATGTAAAATTTATTTCAAACTTTTCATTAGTCACGACATCTATAATAATCCAGAAAGCTGCTTCTGGCAAAACAAATAAACAACCCCCCCAACTACAAAACCCAAGCAAACACCCAGAGATCGCCCACAGCAGGTATTTTAGAGGAAAAGGCAGCACTTTCTTCTCTTGCCTTTCAACCAGCAGGGCACCGAAAATTCCTGCTATACACAAGAGACCTCTAAAAACCTCGATTTGCTCCCTATTTGGTATCTCTCCAGCCGAACGCGCAAAGCCCCGCGGCGGCAGGCAGGAAGTACCTGAGCCGTCACCTGGTGCTGGTCGAAGTAGGAGAGCTGCTGCAGTTTGCTGAACACGGTCTCTAGGGTTGGAAAAGCCTCTTGTTTGGTCTTCCGGGCTTTCTGCCCTTCATCCCCAACTTCACAGAGGAAAAACGAGTTTGGTCATTTGACATTTAACGAGGCCCTAGTAGTTTTGCATTACTGCCGATTTAAAAGACAACAAAAATCTCAACAAGCTTTACTCCTGACTACCCAAGCGTCTGCTCGGCTCAGTTTTCCGGGGCCAAACACGCGGCACGGCACACAACAGCACCGGAACTACTTTGAGGTTATTCCAATGCAAGAAGGCGACACCCAAGAAAACCTGAAAACCAGCCACACGGTTTTACAGGGCTGTATCTTGTATTTATCTTTAGCCTAATGGTGGTGTTTGCAGCCCAGCTGCTGTGAGGGAAAGCAGCGATCTCCGCCGCGGGACCTGGGTCAGCGCCTCAGCCGGCCGCTGGAAGGGGACAAAAGCCAAACTCCGTGACCGACACACGCAGCTCTGGACAACCCGCCGAGCACCTCAGCGCTCCCCTGACCTCCGCAACCGGCCGCAGCGCTAAAGCATTTACCGCCCATCTCGGTGGTACTCTTCTTGTTCAGAATTTTGAGGATGTCTTTGGTAATCTTCTTCAGCTGATGCCTCGCTTCGTCACGCTCCTTGCCCACGCCATAAAGGAGAATCATGCGCTGGTTACACTCGTGACTTGAAGATTCATCCTGAAAAGACCAGATAGGAGGGAGGAGTCTTTTATTCTTTTCTCTCATCACCTGCAGAAAGCTGGCATGAGACACCCAGCCTGCCATAAACAACGACAAACGCTTCATCTCAGAAAGCATCTCCTCAGCGTGGAAGAAACAGCGGCAGAAGAACTCACTGAAGAGCAGGGTAAAAACACAGAGAGGAAAAACATCATCTGATGTTCTGATTTCTGTAAGGACATCTGTCAGAGGATGCGTACAGACACCTGTGCCCTGCAGTCAGGACAGAAGCCCGGAAACGGTGTGACACTTCTCTTACGATGTACAAACCACTGAAAAAAGATGCAGCCCAGCTCCTACGATTCTATTTTGCACATCCCAGAAAATGTTAAATATGTAGAGTTTATTTACATTGCAACTGGCTATATTTAGTCTTTCAATAAAATATGTCATACAGTGTTGATGCCCTGTGTATAACTTAGAACTTCGAGATCTGCTCTGCAAGTCATATAAGGTATAAATATTTTGTTCAGGAATATATTTACCTTCTCCAAACTAACCCGTTACTACTTCTTCCAACTACTTTAGAAGGTTTTGAAAAAATAAGGCTGTGTACAAAAATAAAACCAGGATCACATCACAAGGCAAAAAGGTAGCAGACGGGTGTGCAACTCTGTGCTCAGACAAGTTGTGCAGTCTCACAAAACACATGCTCCCTTTTAAAAATAGTCACTCAGTGGGCCAAGAGCAGGAAGTAAAGCTCTACTTATTTTTAAAAAATCCTATTTCTCTCTTTCTTCTAGAGGAGACAAAAGCAGAAGCACTGGGAGCGTCACCTGGAATTTGCAGCAGTCTGGCCAAGAAAGCAGCCGAAAGCCGGAGGGAGGTCTAAGTGTCCCAAGTGGGATGCCCGGCTGTTCCTCCAGCACCTCCTCGCCCCGGGGGGTTTACACCCAACACTGCCGCCCGCTCCTGCCCTGAGGAGTCAGAGGAACTGCAACCGATCCTCTCGCAGCAGCATCAGCCTCCCGCCGCGGGACACGTTTTGCTGCGCCTCGACAGCACCAGCGCGCTGCGGTAATCTTTGCGTTGGATCCTCTCTTGGGCTCTGGGGTGGGGGCAAGGTGTCTGATTTTGCATGCTTAAGGAACACTTATTTCATTAGGATTAGACTCGGCAGCTGAATCTATCACGTGCTCCAAAGCATAAGCCACTTTATTTCTATCTGGCAGACAGAATTAAAAGCTTTGTGTACCTGTAAGGGAGATGTTGAGGATGTCTGGGCCCTGGCTGACAAAGCATCGACTCCCCCAAGCGCCTTCCTTTACAAAGGCAGGCATCATACACAAATACAGCAATTGTTTTACAACTGCATCGCTACACACCTGAAAGTCACACCTTTCGAAATGCCCCATGCTGCCAGCTCCAAGCAGACCCGCTCTGATCAAGGTTTTTGGACCAGGAGTCACCATTTGTTACCGGTCAGGGGATGCCCCGCAGGTCAGGGCACCCTCTCGCCTCCGCAGTCCAAGAGGGCTCGGTGCCAGGCAGGGTCCCCGGGCTGGTGCCCGCCAGCATCCCCGCAGAGCAGGGACTGCAACCCTGAGCAGCTCCTGTGTGCTGGAGTGAGTCGGTGACAGCTCCAATCTGTTTGCCACATGGCACCAGTAAAGCAAGCGATTTAGGAAAACTACAGGATAAACTGTCAAGCTAGGAGTTAAAGGTCTATATGAATACCTACGTAAATACAGCTACGAATAACTTCAGATTTCACCAGCAACTGTGCAACTACTGAAGGAACAGATGCTGTTAGCTGTCCAGGTGCTCATACACAGGGTTGAAGAGCAGGTACGCCTCTCTCACTTCCTTCCCTTCGAAGCGACAGTGACTTTGCGGGGTGTCACATCCCCAGCTTGGGTACCCCGGTGCAACAGCAGCAGCCTGGGAGAGGCTGTTCCTGCGTCTGAGCAGGTGCAGGGAGAGGAAGGCAGAGATCAACTGCAAGGACAATCAAAAGCGAGGCTGAAACACCACCAGCGGGGGAGCCAGATGGCAGCCAGGCAGAGACACCCGAAAAAGCAGCATTTGGTTCCTTTTAGTTCAGACTGACTCTGAACGCTATCCCTTTCCATGCTGAGAAAGACAGAGAAAGGGGCATTTCCTCCTCCCCCGGGAAAAGAGAGGCAGTTTGGGCAGATGGGTGTCAGAGGAGCAAGACTGCTGCCCGGCCAGTGTGTGGGCCAGCTCCTCGCCCATCCTGGCAATGCTGGACTTGGGAAACCTGTGTGGGAAGCACAGGAGGTGGCTGCGATGGACGGGCAGGAGGCGGTTGGGATGGACGGGCAGGAGGCGGTTGGGACGGAAGGGCAGGAGGTGGCTGGGGTGGACAGGCAGGAGGTGGCTGGGGTGGACGGGCAGGAGGCGGTTGGGATGGACGGGCAGGAGGCGGTTGGGATGGACGGGCAGGAGGCGGTTGGGGTGGACGGGCAGGAGGCGGTTGGGGTGGACGGGCAGGGGGTGGGTGGGGGGGGGGG